>NW_025958670.1:0-43286 GCF_023159225.1 Perognathus longimembris pacificus | reverse complement strand
TTCATTTAAATAAACAAATAAAATAAAAGATAAACTCTCAGGAATAGATAAATAATGACAAAAAAATGTAAAGTGGAGAAAGCGAGAGCGCGCGAATGCACTCAAGCAAACACAAACAGCACAGCACGATGCGTATTTTTTTTTTAAATTGACAAAATAAATCAAAAATAAAAATAAGTGGAAAATGCGAGAGTGCGCGAGCACACAGGAGCAAAGACAAGCAGCGCAGCTTGATGCGTAGTAAAAAAAATAATAAATAGACAACTGGTCGACCTCATTAGAAATAAAAACCCAAAAGATTAGATAGACAAACAAACAAACACATAAATGTGGAGATGGGTAGTGCGTGCAGGAGCAAAGGTAAACAGCAGACAGACCTGAATCCTTATCTTCACAAGGTCGACCTCAGAACTTTGTTCAGTTTGTCTCGTTGACGGATAATGGAAGGAAGGGCAGGCAACTGGTCGACTTCATTTAAATAAACAAATAAAAAATAAGATAAACTCTCAGGAATAGATAAATAATAACAAAAAAATTGTAAAGTGGAGAAAGCGAGAGCGCGTGAATGCACTCAAGCAAACACAAACAGCACAGCACGATGCGTATTTTTTTTAAAATTGACAAAATAAATCAAAAATAAATCAAAAATAAAAATAAGTGGAGAAGGCGAGAGTGCGCGAGCACACAGGAGCAAAGACAAGCAGCGCAGCTTGATGCGTAGTAAAAAAAATAATAAATAGACAACTGGTCGACCTCATTAGAAATAAAAACCCAAAAGATTAGATAGACAAACAAACAAACACATAAATGTGGAGAGAAGGGCAGTGCGCGCAGGAGCAAAGGTAAACAGCAGACAGACCTGAATCCTTATCTTTACAAGGTCGACCTCAGAACTTTGTTCAGTTTGTCTCGGTGACGGATAATGGAAGGCAGGGCAGGCAACTGGTCGACTTCATTTAAATAAACAAATAAAAAATAAGATAAACTCTCAGGAATAGATAAATAATAACAAAAAAATTGTAAAGTGGAGAAAGCGAGAGCGCGCGAATGCACTCAAGCAAACACAAACAGCACAGCACGATGCGTATTTCTTTTTTAAATTGACAAAATAAATCAAAAATAAATCAAAAATAAGTGGAAAAGGCGAGAGTGCGCGAGCACACAGGAGCAAAGACAAGCAGCGCAGCTTGATGCGTAGTAAAAAAAATAATAAATAGACAACTGGTCGACCTCATTAGAAATAAAAACCCAAAAGATTAGATAGACAAACAAACAAACACATAAATGTGGAGAGAAGGGCAGTGCGGGCAGGAGCAAAGGTAAACAGCAGACAGACCTGAATCCTTCTCTTTACAAGGTCGACCTCAGAACTTTGTTCAGTTTGTCTCGGTGATGGATAATGGAAGGAAGGGCAGGCAACTGGTCGACTTCATTTAAGTAAACAAATAAAAAATAAGATAAACTCTCAGGAATAGATAAATAATAACAAAAAAATTGAAAAGTGGAGAAAGCGAGAGCGCGCGAATGCCCTCAAGCAAACACAAACAGCACAGCACGATGCGTTTTTTTTTTTTAAATTGACAAAATAAATCAAAAATAAATCAAAGGGCTGGGGATATAACCTAGTGGCAAGAGTGCCTGCCTCGGATACACGAGGCCCTAGGTTCGATTCCCCAGCACCACATATACAGAAAACGGCCAGAAGCGGCGCTGTGGCTCAAGTGGCAGAGTGCTAGCCTTGAGCGGGAAGAAGCCAGGGACAGTGCTCAGGCCCTGAGTCCAAGGCCAAGGACTGGCCAAAAAAATCAATAAATAAAAAAAAATTAAATCAAAAATAAAAATAAGTGGAAAAGGCGAGAGTGCGCGAGCACAGAGGAGCAAAGACAAGCAGCGAAGCTTGATGTGTAGTAAAAAAAATAATAAATAGACAACTGGTCGACCTCATTAGAAATAAAAACCCAAAAGATTAGATAGACAAACAAACAAACACCTAAATGTGGAGAGATGGGCAGTGCGCGCAGGAGCACAGGTAAACAGCAGACAGACCTGAATCCTTATCTTTACAAGGTCGACCTCAGAACTTTGTTCAGTTTGTCTCGGTGACGGATAATGGAAGGAAGTGCAGGCAACTGGTCGACTTCATTTAAATAAACAAATAAAAAATAAGATAAACTCTCAGGAATAGATAAATAATAACAAGAAAATTGTAAAGTGGAGAAAGCGAGAGCGCGCGAATGCACTCAAGGAAACACAAACAGCACAGCACGATGCGTATTTTTTTTAATTGACAAAATAAATCACAAATAAAAATAAGTGGAAAAGGCGAGAGTGCGTGAGCAAACAGGAGCAAAGACAAGCAGCACAGCTTGATGCGTAGTAAAAAAAATAATAAATAGACAACTGGTCGACCTCATTAGAAATAAAAACCCAAAAGATTAGATAGACAAACAAACAAACACATAAATGTGGAGAGAAGGGCAGTGCGCGCAGGAGCAAAGGTAAACAGCAGACAGACCTGAATCCTTCTCTTTACAAGGTCGACCTCAGAACTTTGTTCAGTTTGTCTCGGTGACGGATAATGGAAGGAAGGGCAGGCAACTGGTCGACTTCATTTAAATAAACAAATAAAAAATAAGATAAACTCTCAGGAATAGATAAATAATAACAAAAAAATTGTAAAGTGGAGAAAGCGAGAGCACGCGAATGCACTCAAGCAAACACAAACAGCACAGCACGATGTGTATTTTTTTTTAAATTGACAAAATAAATCAAAAATAAATCAAAAATAAAAATAAGTGGAAAAGCCGAGAGTGCGCGAGCACACATGAGCAAAGACAAGCAGCGCAGCTTGATGCGTAGTAAAAAAAATAATAAATAGACAACTGGTCGACCTCATTAAAAATAAAATCGCAAAAGATTAGATAGACAAACAAACAAACACATAAATGTGGAGAGAAGGGCAGTGCGCGCAGGAGCAAAGGTAAACAGCAGACAGACCTGAATCCTTATCCTTACAAGGTCGACCTCAGAACTTTGTTCAGTTTGTCTCGGTGACGGATAATGGAAGGAAGGGCAGGCAACTGGTCGACTTCATTTAAATAAACAAATAAAAAATAAGATAAACTCTCAGGAATAGATAAATAATAACAAAAAAATTGTAAAGTGGAGAAAGCGAGAGCGCGCGAATGCACTCAAGCAAACACAAACAGCACAGCACGATGCGTATTTTTTTTAAAAATTGACAAAATAAATCAAAAATAAATCAAAAATAAAAATAAGTGGAAAAGGCGAGAGTGCGCGAGCACACAGGAGCAAAGACAAGCAGCGCAGCTTGATGCGTAGTAAAAAAAATAATAAATAGACAACTGGTCGACCTCATTAGAAATAAAAACCCAAAAGATTAGATAGACAAACAAACAATCACATAAATGTGGAGAGAAGGGCAGTGCGCGCAGGAGCAAAGGTAAACAGCAGACAGACCTGAATCCTTATCTTTACAAGGTCGACCTCAGAACTTTGTTCAGTTTGTCTCGGTGACGGATAATGGAAGGAAGGGCAGGCAACTGGTCGACTTCATTTAAATAAACAAATAAAAAATAAGATAAACACTCAGGAATACATAATAACAAAAAAATTGTAAAGTGGAGAAAGCGAGAGCGCGCGAATGCACTCAAGCAAACACAAACAGCACAGCAGGATGCATTTTTTTTAAAATTGACAAAATAAATCAAAAATAAAAATAAGTGGAAAAGGCGAGAGTGCACGAGCACACAGGAGCAAAGACAAGCAGCGCAGCCTGATGCGTAGTAAAAAAAATAATAAATAGACAACTGGTCGACCTCATTAGAAATAAAAACCCAAAAGATTAGATAGACAAACAAACAAACACATAAATGTGGAGAGAAGGGCAGTGCGCGCAGGAGCAAAGGTAAACAGCAGACAGACCTGAATCCTTATCTTTACAAGGTCGACCTCAGAACTTTGTTCAGTTTGTCTCGGTGACGGATAATGGAAGGAAGGGCAGGCAACTGGTCGACTTTATTAATATAAACAAATAAAAAATAAGATAAACTCTCAGTAATAGATAAATAATAACAAAAAAATTGTAAAGTGGAGAAAGCGAGAGCGCGCGAATGCACTCAAGCAAACACAAACAGCACAGCACGATGCGTATTTTTTTTAAATTGACAAAATAAATCAAAAATAAATCAAAAATAAAAATAAGTGGAAAAGGCGAGAGTGCGCGAGCACACAGGAGCAAAGACAAGCAGCGCAGCTTGATGCGTAGTAAAAAAATAATAAATAGACACTGGTCGACCTCATTAGAAATAAAAACCCAAAAGATTAGATAGACAAACAAACAAACACATAAATGTGGAGATGGGCAGTGCGCGCAGGAGCAAAGGTAAACAGCAGACAGACCTGAATCCTTATCTTTACAAGGTCGACCTCAGAACTTTGTTCAGTTTGTCTCGGTGACGGATAATTGAAGGAAGGGCAGGCAACTGGTCGACTTCATTTAAATAAACAAATAAAAAATAAGATAAACTCTCAGGAATAGATAAATAATAAAAAAAAATTGTAAAGTGGAGAAAGCGAGAGCGCGCGAATGCACTCAAGCAAACACAAACAGCACAGCACGATGCGTATTTTTTTAAAATTGACAAAATAAATCAAAAATAAATCAAAAATAAAAATAAGTGGAAAAGCCGAGAGTGCGCGAGCACACAGGAGCAAAGACAAGCAACGCAGCTTGATGCGTAGTAAAAAAAAATAATAAATAGACAACTGGTCGACCTCATTAGAAATAAAAACCCAAAAGATTAGATAGACAAACAAACAAACACATAAATGTGGAGAGAAGGGCAGTGTGCGCAGGAGCAAAGGTAAACAGCAGACAGACCTGAATCCTTATCTTTACAAGGTCGACCTCAGAACTTTGTTCAGTTTGTCTCGGTGATGGATAATGGAAGGAAGGGCAGGCAACTGGTCGACTTCATTTAAATAAACAAATAAAAAATAAGATAAACTCTCAGGAATAGATAAATAATAACAAAAAATTGTAAAGTGGAGAAAGCGAGAGCGCGCGAATGCACTCAAGCAAACAGAAACAGCACAGCACCATGCGTATTTTTTTTAAATTGACAAAATAAATCAAAAATAAATCAAAAATAAAAAGAAGTGGAAAAGGCGAGAGTGCGCGAGCACACAGGAGCAAAGACAAGCAGCGCAGTTTGATGCGTAGTAAAAAAAATAATAAATACACAACTGGTCGACCTCATTAGAAATAAAAACCCAAAAGATTAGATAGACAAACAACAAACACATAAATGTGGAGAGAAGGGCAGTGGGGGCAGGAGCAAAGGTAAAGAGCAGACAGACCTGAATCCTTATCTTTACAAGGTCGACCTCAGAACTTTGTTCAGTTTGTCTCGGTGACGGATAATGGAAGGAAGGGCAGGCAACTGGTCGACTTCATTTAAATAAACAAATAAAAAATAAGATAAACTCTCAGGAATAGATAAATAATAACAAAAAAATTGTAAAGTGGAGAAAGCGAGAGCGTGCGAATGCACACAAACAAACACAGACAGCACAGCACGATGCGTATTTTTTTTTAAATTGACAAAATAAATCAAAAATAAATCAAAAATAAAAAGAAGTGGAAAAGGCAAGAGTGCGCGAGCACACAGGAGCAAAGAAAAGCAGCGCAGCTTGATGCGTAGTAAAAAAAATAATAAATAGACAACTGGTCGACCTCATTAGAAATAAAAACCCAAAAGATTAGATAGACAAACAAACAAACACATAAATGTGGTGAGAAGGGCAGTGCGCGCAAGAGCAAAGGTAAACAGCAGACAGACCTGAATCCTAATCTTTACAAGGTCGACCTCAGAACTTTGTTCAGTTTGTCTCGGTGACGGATAATGGAAGGAAGGGCAGGCAACTGGTCGACTTCATTTAAATAAACAAATAAAAAATAAGATAAACTCTCAGGAATAGATAAATAATAACAAAAAAATTGTAAAGTGGAGAAAGCGAGAGCGCGCGAATGCACTCAAGCAAACACAAACAGCACAGCACGATGCGTATTTTTTTTAAATTGACAAAATAAATCAAAAATAAATCAAAAATAAAAATAATTGGAAAAGGCGAGAGTGCGCGAGCACACAGGAGCAAAGACAAGCAGCGCAGCTTGATGCGTAGTAAAAAAAATAATAAATAGACAACTGGTCGACCTCATTAGAAATAAAAACCCAAAAGATTAGATAGACAAACAAACAAACACATAAATGTGGAGAGAAGGGCAGTGCGCGCAGGAGCAAAGGTAAACAGCAGACAGACCTGAATCCTTATCCTTACAAGGTCGACCTCAGAACTTTGTTCAGTTTGTCTCGGTGACGGATAATGGAAGGAAGGGCAGGCAACTGGTAGACTTCATTTAAATAAACAAATAAAAAATAAGATAAACTCTCAGGAATAGATAAATAATAACAAAAAAATTGTAAAGTGGAGAAAGCTAGAGCGCGCGAATGCACTCAAGAAAACACAAACAGCACAGCACGATGCGTATTTTTTTTAATTGACAACATAAATCAAAAATAAATCAAAAATAAAAATAAGTGGAAAAGGCGAGAGTGCGCGAGCACACAGGAGCAAAGACAAGCAGCGCAGCTTGATGCGTAGTAAAAAAAATAATAAATAGACAACTGGTCGACCTCATTAGAAATAAAAACCCAAAAGATTAGATAGACAAACAAACAAACACATAAATGTGGAGAGAAGGGCAGTGCGCGCAGGAGCAAAGGTAAACAGCAGACAGACCTGAATCCTTATCTTTACAAGGTCGACCTCAGAACTTTGTTCAGTTTGTCTCGGTGACGGATAATTGAAGGAAGGGCAGGCAACTGGTCGACTTCATTTAAATAAACAAATAAAAAATAAGATAAACTCTCAGGAATAGATAAATAATAAAAAAAATTGTAAAGTGGAGAAAGCGAGAGCGCGCGAATGCACTCAAGCAAACACAAACAGCACAGCACGATGCGTATTTTTTTAAAATTGACAAAATAAATCAAAAATAAATCAAAAATAAAAATAAGTGGAAAAGCCGAGAGTGCGCGAGCACACAGGAGCAAAGACAAGCAACGCAGCTTGATGCGTAGTAAAAAAAATAATAAATAGACAACTGGTCGACCTCATTAGAAATAAAAACCCAAAAGATTAGATAGACAAACAAACAAACACATAAATGTGGAGAGAAGGGCAGTGTGCGCAGGAGCAAAGGTAAACAGCAGACAGACCTGAATCCTTATCTTTACAAGGTCGACCTCAGAACTTTGTTCAGTTTGTCTCGGTGATGGATAATGGAAGGAAGGGCAGGCAACTGGTCGACTTCATTTAAATAAACAAATAAAAAATAAGATAAACTCTCAGGAATAGATAAATAATAACAAAAAATTGTAAAGTGGAGAAAGCGAGAGCGCGCGAATGCACTCAAGCAAACAGAAACAGCACAGCACCATGCGTATTTTTTTTTAAATTGACAAAATAAATCAAAAATAAATCAAAAATAAAAAGAAGTGGAAAAGGCGAGAGTGCGCGAGCACACAGGAGCAAAGACAAGCAGCGCAGTTTGATGCGTAGTAAAAAAAATAATAAATACACAACTGGTCGACCTCATTAGAAATAAAAACCCAAAAGATTAGATAGACAAACAAACAAACACATAAATGTGGAGAGAAGAGCAGTGGGGGCAGGAGCAAATGTAAAGAGCAGACAGACCTGAATCCTTATCTTTACAAGGTCGACCTCAGAACTTTGTTCAGTTTGTCTCGGTGACGGATAATGGAAGGAAGGGCAGGCAACTGGTCGACTTCATTTAAATAAACAAATAAAAAATAAGATAAACTCTCAGGAATAGATAAATAATAACAAAAAAATTGTAAAGTGGAGAAAGCGAGAGCGTGCGAATGCACACAAACAAACACAGACAGCACAGCACGATGCGTATTTTTTTTTAAATTGACAAAATAAATCAAAAATAAATCAAAAATAAAAAGAAGTGGAAAAGGCAAGAGTGCGCGAGCACACAGGAGCAAAGAAAAGCAGCGCAGCTTGATGCGTAGTAAAAAAAATAATAAATAGACAACTGGTCGACCTCATTAGAAATAAAAACCCAAAAGATTAGATAGACAAAAAAACAAACACATAAATGTGGTGAGAAGGGCAGTGCGCGCAAGAGCAAAGGTAAACAGCAGACAGACCTGAATCCTAATCTTTACAAGGTCGACCTCAGAACTTTGTTCAGTTTGTCTCGGTGACGGATAATGGAAGGAAGGGCAGGCAACTGGTCGACTTCATTTAAATAAACAAATAAAAAATAAGATAAACTCTCAGGAATAGATAAATAATAACAAAAAAATTGTAAAGTGGAGAAAGCGAGAGCGCGCGAATGCACTCAAGCAAACACAAACAGCACAGCACGATGCGTATTTTTTTTTAAATTGACAAATTAAATCAAAAATAAATCAAAAATAAAAATAATTGGAAAAGGCGAGAGTGCGCGAGCACACAGGAGCAAAGACAAGCAGCGCAGCTTGATGCGTAGTAAAAAAAATAATAAATAGACAACTGGTCGACCTCATTAGAAATAAAAACCCAAAAGATTAGATAGACAAACAAACAAACACATAAATGTGGAGAGAAGGGCAGTGCGCGCAGGAGCAAAGGTAAACAGCAGACAGACCTGAATCCTTATCCTTACAAGGTCGACCTCAGAACTTTGTTCAGTTTGTCTCGGTGACGGATAATGGAAGGAAGGGCAGGCAACTGGTCGACTTCATTTAAATAAACAAATAAAAAATAAGATAAACTCTCAGGAATAGATAAATAATAACAAAAAAATTGTAAAGTGGAGAAAGCTAGAGCGCGCGAATGCACTCAAGAAAACACAAACAGCACAGCACGATGCGTATTTTTTTTAATTGACAACATAAATCAAAAATAAATCAAAAATAAAAATAAGTGGAAAAGGCGAGAGTGCGCGAGCACACAGGAGCAAAGACAAGCAGCGCAGCTTGATGCGTAGTAAAAAAAATAATAAATAGACAACTGGTCGACCTCATTAGAAATAAAAACCCAAAAGATTAGATAGACAAACAAACAAACACATAAATGTGGAGAGAAGGGCAGTGCGCGCAGGAGCAAAGGTAAACAGCAGACAGACCTGAATCCTTATCTTTACAAGGTCGACCTCAGAACTTTGTTCAGTTTGTCTCGGTGATGGATAATGGAAGGAAGGGCAGGCAACTGGTCGACTTCATTTAAATAAACAAATAAAAAATAAGATAAACTCTCAGGAATAGATAAATAATAACAAAAAAATTGTAAAGTGGAGAAAGCGAGAGCGCGCGAATGCACTCAAGCAAACACAAACAGCACAGCACGATGCGTATTTTTTTTAAAAATTGACAAAATAAATCAAAAATAAATCAAAAATAAAAATAAGTGGAAAAGGCGAGAGTGCGCGAGCACACAGGAGCAAAGACAAGCAGCGCAGCTTGATGCGTAGTAAAAAAAATAATAAATAGACAACTGGTCGACCTCATTAGAAATAAAAACCCAAAAGATTAGATAGACAAACAAACAATCACATAAATGTGGAGAGAAGGGCAGTGCGCGCAGGAGCAAAGGTAAACAGCAGACAGACCTGAATCCTTATCTTTACAAGGTCGACCTCAGAACTTTGTTCAGTTTGTCTCGGTGACGGATAATGGAAGGAAGGGCAGGCAACTGGTCGACTTCATTTAAATAAACAAATAAAAAATAAGATAAACACTCAGGAATACATAATAACAAAAAAATTGTAAAGTGGAGAAAGCGAGAGCGCGCGAATGCACTCAAGCAAACACAAACAGCACAGCAGGATGCATTTTTTTTAAAATTGACAAAATAAATCAAAAATAAATCAAAAATAAAAATAAGTGGAAAAGGCGAGAGTGCGCGAGCACACAGGAGCAAAGACAAGCAACGCAGCTTGATGCGTAGTAAAAAAAATAATAAATAGACAACTGGTCGACCTCATTAGAAATAAAAACCCAAAAGATTAGATAGACAAACAAACAAACACATAAATGTGGAGAGAAGGGCAGTGTGCGCAGGAGCAAAGGTAAACAGCAGACAGACCTGAATCCTTATCTTTACAAGGTCGACCTCAGAACTTTGTTCAGTTTGTCTCGGTGATGGATAATGGAAGGAAGGGCAGGCAACTGGTCGACTTCATTTAAATAAACAAATAAAAAATAAGATAAACTCTCAGGAATAGATAAATAATAACAAAAAATTGTAAAGTGGAGAAAGCGAGAGCGCGCGAATGCACTCAAGCAAACAGAAACAGCACAGCACCATGCGTATTTTTTTTAAATTGACAAAATAAATCAAAAATAAATCAAAAATAAAAAGAAGTGGAAAAGGCGAGAGTGCGCGAGCACACAGGAGCAAAGACAAGCAGCGCAGTTTGATGCGTAGTAAAAAAAATAATAAATACACAACTGGTCGACCTCATTAGAAATAAAAACCCAAAAGATTAGATAGACAAACAACAAACACATAAATGTGGAGAGAAGGGCAGTGGGGGCAGGAGCAAAGGTAAAGAGCAGACAGACCTGAATCCTTATCTTTACAAGGTCGACCTCAGAACTTTGTTCAGTTTGTCTCGGTGACGGATAATGGAAGGAAGGGCAGGCAACTGGTCGACTTCATTTAAATAAACAAATAAAAAATAAGATAAACTCTCAGGAATAGATAAATAATAACAAAAAAATTGTAAAGTGGAGAAAGCGAGAGCGTGCGAATGCACACAAACAAACACAGACAGCACAGCACGATGCGTATTTTTTTTTAAATTGACAAAATAAATCAAAAATAAATCAAAAATAAAAAGAAGTGGAAAAGGCAAGAGTGCGCGAGCACACAGGAGCAAAGAAAAGCAGCGCAGCTTGATGCGTAGTAAAAAAAATAATAAATAGACAACTGGTCGACCTCATTAGAAATAAAAACCCAAAAGATTAGATAGACAAACAAACAAACACATAAATGTGGAGAGAAGGGCAGTGCGCGCAGGAGCAAAGGTAAACAGCAGACAGACCTGAATCCTTATCCTTACAAGGTCGACCTCAGAACTTTGTTCAGTTTGTCTCGGTGACGGATAATGGAAGGAAGGGCAGGCAACTGGTCGACTTCATTTAAATAAACAAATAAAAAATAAGATAAACTCTCAGGAATAGATAAATAATAACAAAAAAATTGTAAAGTGGAGAAAGCTAGAGCGCGCGAATGCACTCAAGAAAACACAAACAGCACAGCACGATGCGTATTTTTTTTAATTGACAACATAAATCAAAAATAAATCAAAAATAAAAATAAGTGGAAAAGGCGAGAGTGCGCGAGCACACAGGAGCAAAGACAAGCAGCGCAGCTTGATGCGTAGTAAAAAAAATAATAAATAGACAACTGGTCGACCTCATTAGAAATAAAAACCCAAAAGATTAGATAGACAAACAACAAACACATAAATGTGGAGAGAAGGGCAGTGGGGGCAGGAGCAAAGGTAAAGAGCAGACAGACCTGAATCCTTATCTTTACAAGGTCGACCTCAGAACTTTGTTCAGTTTGTCTCGGTGACGGATAATGGAAGGAAGGGCAGGCAACTGGTCGACTTCATTTAAATAAACAAATAAAAAATAAGATAAACTCTCAGGAATAGATAAATAATAACAAAAAAATTGTAAAGTGGAGAAAGCGAGAGCGTGCGAATGCACACAAACAAACACAGACAGCACAGCACGATGCGTATTTTTTTTTAAATTGACAAAATAAATCAAAAATAAATCAAAAATAAAAAGAAGTGGAAAAGGCAAGAGTGCGCGAGCACACAGGAGCAAAGAAAAGCAGCGCAGCTTGATGCGTAGTAAAAAAAATAATAAATAGACAACTGGTCGACCTCATTAGAAATAAAAACCCAAAAGATTAGATAGACAAACAAACAAACACATAAATGTGGTGAGAAGGGCAGTGCGCGCAAGAGCAAAGGTAAACAGCAGACAGACCTGAATCCTAATCTTTACAAGGTCGACCTCAGAACTTTGTTCAGTTTGTCTCGGTGACGGATAATGGAAGGAAGGGCAGGCAACTGGTCGACTTCATTTAAATAAACAAATAAAAAATAAGATAAACTCTCAGGAATAGATAAATAATAACAAAAAAATTGTAAAGTGGAGAAAGCGAGAGCGCGCGAATGCACTCAAGCAAACACAAACAGCACAGCACGATGCGTATTTTTTTTTAAATTGACAAAATAAATCAAAAATAAATCAAAAATAAAAATAATTGGAAAAGGCGAGAGTGCGCGAGCACACAGGAGCAAAGACAAGCAGCGCAGCTTGATGCGTAGTAAAAAAAATAATAAATAGACAACTGGTCGACCTCATTAGAAATAAAAACCCAAAAGATTAGATAGACAAACAAACAAACACATAAATGTGGAGAGAAGGGCAGTGCGCGCAGGAGCAAAGGTAAACAGCAGACAGACCTGAATCCTTATCCTTACAAGGTCGACCTCAGAACTTTGTTCAGTTTGTCTCGGTGACGGATAATGGAAGGAAGGGCAGGCAACTGGTAGACTTCATTTAAATAAACAAATAAAAAATAAGATAAACTCTCAGGAATAGATAAATAATAACAAAAAAATTGTAAAGTGGAGAAAGCTAGAGCGCGCGAATGCACTCAAGAAAACACAAACAGCACAGCACGATGCGTATTTTTTTTAATTGACAACATAAATCAAAAATAAATCAAAAATAAAAATAAGTGGAAAAGGCGAGAGTGCGCGAGCACACAGGAGCAAAGACAAGCAGCGCAGCTTGATGCGTAGTAAAAAAAATAATAAATAGACAACTGGTCGACCTCATTAGAAATAAAAACCCAAAAGATTAGATAGACAAACAAACAAACACATAAATGTGGAGAGAAGGGCAGTGCGCGCAGGAGCAAAGGTAAACAGCAGACAGACCTGAATCCTTATCTTTACAAGGTCGACCTCAGAACTTTGTTCAGTTTGTCTCGGTGACGGATAATTGAAGGAAGGGCAGGCAACTGGTCGACTTCATTTAAATAAACAAATAAAAAATAAGATAAACTCTCAGGAATAGATAAATAATAAAAAAAAAATTGTAAAGTGGAGAAAGCGAGAGCGCGCGAATGCACTCAAGCAAACACAAACAGCACAGCACGATGCGTATTTTTTTAAAATTGACAAAATAAATCAAAAATAAATCAAAAATAAAAATAAGTGGAAAAGCCGAGAGTGCGCGAGCACACAGGAGCAAAGACAAGCAACGCAGCTTGATGCGTAGTAAAAAAAATAATAAATAGACAACTGGTCGACCTCATTAGAAATAAAAACCCAAAAGATTAGATAGACAAACAAACAAACACATAAATGTGGAGAGAAGGGCAGTGTGCGCAGGAGCAAAGGTAAACAGCAGACAGACCTGAATCCTTATCTTTACAAGGTCGACCTCAGAACTTTGTTCAGTTTGTCTCGGTGATGGATAATGGAAGGAAGGGCAGGCAACTGGTCGACTTCATTTAAATAAACAAATAAAAAATAAGATAAACTCTCAGGAATAGATAAATAATAACAAAAAATTGTAAAGTGGAGAAAGCGAGAGCGCGCGAATGCACTCAAGCAAACAGAAACAGCACAGCACCATGCGTATTTTTTTTTAAATTGACAAAATAAATCAAAAATAAATCAAAAATAAAAAGAAGTGGAAAAGGCGAGAGTGCGCGAGCACACAGGAGCAAAGACAAGCAGCGCAGTTTGATGCGTAGTAAAAAAAATAATAAATACACAACTGGTCGACCTCATTAGAAATAAAAACCCAAAAGATTAGATAGACAAACAAACAAACACATAAATGTGGAGAGAAGAGCAGTGGGGGCAGGAGCAAATGTAAAGAGCAGACAGACCTGAATCCTTATCTTTACAAGGTCGACCTCAGAACTTTGTTCAGTTTGTCTCGGTGACGGATAATGGAAGGAAGGACAGGCCACTGGTCGACTTCATTTAAATAAACAAATAAAATAAAAGATAAACTCTCAGGAATAGATAAATAATGACAAAAAAATGTAAAGTGGAGAAAGCGAGAGCGCGCGAATGCACTCAAGCAAACACAAACAGCACGGCACGATGCGTATTTTTTTTTTAAATTGACAAAATAAATCAAAAATAAAAATAAGTGGAAAATGCGAGAGTGCGCGAGCACACAGGAGCAAAGACAAGCAGCGCAGCTTGATGCGTAGTAAAAAAAATAATAAATAGACAACTGGTCGACCTCATTAGAAATAAAAACCCAAAAGATTAGATAGACAAACAAACAAACACATAAATGTGGAGATGGGTAGTGCGTGCAGGAGCAAAGGTAAACAGCAGACAGACCTGAATCCTTATCTTCACAAGGTCGACCTCAGAACTTTGTTCAGTTTGTCTCGTTGACGGATAATGGAAGGAAGGGCAGGCAACTGGTCGACTTCATTTAAATAAACAAATAAAAAATAAGATAAACTCTCAGGAATAGATAAATAATAACAAAAAAATTGTAAAGTGGAGAAAGCGAGAGCGCGTGAATGCACTCAAGCAAACACAAACAGCACAGCACGATGCGTATTTTTTTTAAAATTGACAAAATAAATCAAAAATAAATCAAAAATAAAAATAAGTGGAGAAGGCGAGAGTGCGCGAGCACACAGGAGCAAAGACAAGCAGCGCAGCTTGATGCGTAGTAAAAAAAATAATAAATAGACAACTGGTCGACCTCATTAGAAATAAAAACCCAAAAGATTAGATAGACAAACAAACAAACACATAAATGTGGAGAGAAGGGCAGTGCGCGCAGGAGCAAAGGTAAACAGCAGACAGACCTGAATCCTTATCTTTACAAGGTCGACCTCAGAACTTTGTTCAGTTTGTCTCGGTGACGGATAATGGAAGGCAGGGCAGGCAACTGGTCGACTTCATTTAAATAAACAAATAAAAAATAAGATAAACTCTCAGGAATAGATAAATAATAACAAAAAAATTGTAAAGTGGAGAAAGCGAGAGCGCGCGAATGCACTCAAGCAAACACAAACAGCACAGCACGATGCGTATTTCTTTTTTAAATTGACAAAATAAATCAAAAATAAATCAAAAATAAGTGGAAAAGGCGAGAGTGCGCGAGCACACAGGAGCAAAGACAAGCAGCGCAGCTTGATGCGTAGTAAAAAAAATAATAAATAGACAACTGGTCGACCGCATTAGAAATAAAAACCCAAAAGATTAGATAGACAAACAAACAAACACATAAATGTGGAGAGAAGGGCAGTGCGGGCAGGAGCAAAGGTAAACAGCAGACAGACCTGAATCCTTCTCTTTACAAGGTCGACCTCAGAACTTTGTTCAGTTTGTCTCGGTGATGGATAATGGAAGGAAGGGCAGGCAACTGGTCGACTTCATTTAAGTAAACAAATAAAAAATAAGATAAACTCTCAGGAATAGATAAATAATAACAAAAAAATTGAAAAGTGGAGAAAGCGAGAGCGCGCGAATGCCCTCAAGCAAACACAAACAGCACAGCACGATGCGTTTTTTTTTTTTAAATTGACAAAATAAATCAAAAATAAATCAAAGGGCTGGGGATATAACCTAGTGGCAAGAGTGCCTGCCTCGGATACACGAGGCCCTAGGTTCGATTCCCCAGCACCACATATACAGAAAACGGCCAGAAGCGGCGCTGTGGCTCAAGTGGCAGAGTGCTAGCCTTGAGCGGGAAGAAGCCAGGGACAGTGCTCAGGCCCTGAGTCCAAGGCCAAGGACTGGCCAAAAAAATCAATAAATAAAAAAAAATTAAATCAAAAATAAAAATAACTGGAAAAGGCGAGAGTGCGCGAGCACAGAGGAGCAAAGACAAGCAGCGAAGCTTGATGTGTAGTAAAAAAAATAATAAATAGACAACTGGTCGACCTCATTAGAAATAAAAACCCAAAAGATTAGATAGACAAACAAACAAACACCTAAATGTGGAGAGATGGGCAGTGCGCGCAGGAGCACAGGTAAACAGCAGACAGACCTGAATCCTTATCTTTACAAGGTCGACCTCAGAACTTTGTTCAGTTTGTCTCGGTGACGGATAATGGAAGGAAGTGCAGGCAACTGGTCGACTTCATTTAAATAAACAAATAAAAAATAAGATAAACTCTCAGGAATAGATAAATAATAACAAGAAAATTGTAAAGTGGAGAAAGCGAGAGCGCGCGAATGCACTCAAGGAAACACAAACAGCACAGCACGATGCGTATTTTTTTTAATTGACAAAATAAATCACAAATAAAAATAAGTGGAAAAGGCGAGAGTGCGTGAGCAAACAGGAGCAAAGACAAGCAGCACAGCTTGATGCGTAGTAAAAAAAATAATAAATAGACAACTGGTCGACCTCATTAGAAATAAAAACCCAAAAGATTAGATAGACAAACAAACAAACACATAAATGTGGAGAGAAGGGCAGTGCGCGCAGGAGCAAAGGTAAACAGCAGACAGACCTGAATCCTTCTCTTTACAAGGTCGACCTCAGAACTTTGTTCAGTTTGTCTCGGTGACGGATAATGGAAGGAAGGGCAGGCAACTGGTCGACTTCATTTAAATAAACAAATAAAAAATAAGATAAACTCTCAGGAATAGATAAATAATAACAAAAAAATTGTAAAGTGGAGAAAGCGAGAGCACGCGAATGCACTCAAGCAAACACAAACAGCACAGCACGATGTGTATTTTTTTTTAAATTGACAAAATAAATCAAAAATAAATCAAAAATAAAAATAAGTGGAAAAGCCGAGAGTGCGCGAGCACACATGAGCAAAGACAAGCAGCGCAGCTTGATGCGTAGTAAAAAAAATAATAAATAGACAACTGGTCGACCTCATTAAAAATAAAATCGCAAAAGATTAGATAGACAAACAAACAAACACATAAATGTGGAGAGAAGGGCAGTGCGCGCAGGAGCAAAGGTAAACAGCAGACAGACCTGAATCCTTATCCTTACAAGGTCGACCTCAGAACTTTGTTCAGTTTGTCTCGGTGACGGATAATGGAAGGAAGGGCAGGCAACTGGTCGACTTCATTTAAATAAACAAATAAAAAATAAGATAAACTCTCAGGAATAGATAAATAATAACAAAAAAATTGTAAAGTGGAGAAAGCGAGAGCGCGCGAATGCACTCAAGCAAACACAAACAGCACAGCACGATGCGTATTTTTTTTAAAAATTGACAAAATAAATCAAAAATAAATCAAAAATAAAAATAAGTGGAAAAGGCGAGAGTGCGCGAGCACACAGGAGCAAAGACAAGCAGCGCAGCTTGATGCGTAGTAAAAAAAATAATAAATAGACAACTGGTCGACCTCATTAGAAATAAAAACCCAAAAGATTAGATAGACAAACAAACAATCACATAAATGTGGAGAGAAGGGCAGTGCGCGCAGGAGCAAAGGTAAACAGCAGACAGACCTGAATCCTTATCTTTACAAGGTCGACCTCAGAACTTTGTTCAGTTTGTCTCGGTGACGGATAATGGAAGGAAGGGCAGGCAACTGGTCGACTTCATTTAAATAAACAAATAAAAAATAAGATAAACACTCAGGAATACATAATAACAAAAAAATTGTAAAGTGGAGAAAGCGAGAGCGCGCGAATGCACTCAAGCAAACACAAACAGCACAGCAGGATGCATTTTTTTTAAAATTGACAAAATAAATCAAAAATAAAAATAAGTGGAAAAGGCGAGAGTGCACGAGCACACAGGAGCAAAGACAAGCAGCGCAGCTTGATGCGTAGTAAAAAAAATAATAAATAGACAACTGGTCGACCTCATTAGAAATAAAAACCCAAAAGATTAGATAGACAAACAAACAAACACATAAATGTGGAGAGAAGGGCAGTGCGCGCAGGAGCAAAGGTAAACAGCAGACAGACCTGAATCCTTATCTTTACAAGGTCGACCTCAGAACTTTGTTCAGTTTGTCTCGGTGACGGATAATGGAAGGAAGGGCAGGCAACTGGTCGACTTTATTAATATAAACAAATAAAAAATAAGATAAACTCTCAGTAATAGATAAATAATAACAAAAAAATTGTAAAGTGGAGAAAGCGAGAGCGCGCGAATGCACTCAAGCAAACACAAACAGCACAGCACGATGCGTATTTTTTTTAAATTGACAAAATAAATCAAAAATAAATCAAAAATAAAAATAAGTGGAAAAGGCGAGAGTGCGCGAGCACACAGGAGCAAAGACAAGCAGCGCAGCTTGATGCGTAGTAAAAAAATAATAAATAGACACTGGTCGACCTCATTAGAAATAAAAACCCAAAAGATTAGATAGACAAACAAACAAACACATAAATGTGGAGATGGGCAGTGCGCGCAGGAGCAAAGGTAAACAGCAGACAGACCTGAATCCTTATCTTTACAAGGTCGACCTCAGAACTTTGTTCAGTTTGTCTCGGTGACGGATAATTGAAGGAAGGGCAGGCAACTGGTCGACTTCATTTAAATAAACAAATAAAAAATAAGATAAACTCTCAGGAATAGATAAATAATAAAAAAAAATTGTAAAGTGGAGAAAGCGAGAGCGCGCGAATGCACTCAAGCAAACACAAACAGCACAGCACGATGCGTATTTTTTTAAAATTGACAAAATAAATCAAAAATAAATCAAAAATAAAAATAAGTGGAAAAGCCGAGAGTGCGCGAGCACACAGGAGCAAAGACAAGCAACGCAGCTTGATGCGTAGTAAAAAAAATAATAAATAGACAACTGGTCGACCTCATTAGAAATAAAAACCCAAAAGATTAGATAGACAAACAAACAAACACATAAATGTGGAGAGAAGGGCAGTGTGCGCAGGAGCAAAGGTAAACAGCAGACAGACCTGAATCCTTATCTTTACAAGGTCGACCTCAGAACTTTGTTCAGTTTGTCTCGGTGATGGATAATGGAAGGAAGGGCAGGCAACTGGTCGACTTCATTTAAATAAACAAATAAAAAATAAGATAAACTCTCAGGAATAGATAAATAATAACAAAAAATTGTAAAGTGGAGAAAGCGAGAGCGCGCGAATGCACTCAAGCAAACAGAAACAGCACAGCACCATGCGTATTTTTTTTAAATTGACAAAATAAATCAAAAATAAATCAAAAATAAAAAGAAGTGGAAAAGGCGAGAGTGCGCGAGCACACAGGAGCAAAGACAAGCAGCGCAGTTTGATGCGTAGTAAAAAAAATAATAAATACACAACTGGTCGACCTCATTAGAAATAAAAACCCAAAAGATTAGATAGACAAACAACAAACACATAAATGTGGAGAGAAGGGCAGTGGGGGCAGGAGCAAAGGTAAAGAGCAGACAGACCTGAATCCTTATCTTTACAAGGTCGACCTCAGAACTTTGTTCAGTTTGTCTCGGTGACGGATAATGGAAGGAAGGGCAGGCAACTGGTCGACTTCATTTAAATAAACAAATAAAAAATAAGATAAACTCTCAGGAATAGATAAATAATAACAAAAAAATTGTAAAGTGGAGAAAGCGAGAGCGTGCGAATGCACACAAACAAACACAGACAGCACAGCACGATGCGTATTTTTTTTTAAATTGACAAAATAAATCAAAAATAAATCAAAAATAAAAAGAAGTGGAAAAGGCAAGAGTGCGCGAGCACACAGGAGCAAAGAAAAGCAGCGCAGCTTGATGCGTAGTAAAAAAAATAATAAATAGACAACTGGTCGACCTCATTAGAAATAAAAACCCAAAAGATTAGATAGACAAACAAACAAACACATAAATGTGGTGAGAAGGGCAGTGCGCGCAAGAGCAAAGGTAAACAGCAGACAGACCTGAATCCTAATCTTTACAAGGTCGACCTCAGAACTTTGTTCAGTTTGTCTCGGTGACGGATAATGGAAGGAAGGGCAGGCAACTGGTCGACTTCATTTAAATAAACAAATAAAAAATAAGATAAACTCTCAGGAATAGATAAATAATAACAAAAAAATTGTAAAGTGGAGAAAGCGAGAGCGCGCGAATGCACTCAAGCAAACACAAACAGCACAGCACGATGCGTATTTTTTTTTAAATTGACAAAATAAATCAAAAATAAATCAAAAATAAAAATAATTGGAAAAGGCGAGAGTGCGCGAGCACACAGGAGCAAAGACAAGCAGCGCAGCTTGATGCGTAGTAAAAAAAATAATAAATAGACAACTGGTCGACCTCATTAGAAATAAAAACCCAAAAGATTAGATAGACAAACAAACAAACACATAAATGTGGAGAGAAGGGCAGTGCGCGCAGGAGCAAAGGTAAACAGCAGACAGACCTGAATCCTTATCCTTACAAGGTCGACCTCAGAACTTTGTTCAGTTTGTCTCGGTGACGGATAATGGAAGGAAGGGCAGGCAACTGGTAGACTTCATTTAAATAAACAAATAAAAAATAAGATAAACTCTCAGGAATAGATAAATAATAACAAAAAAATTGTAAAGTGGAGAAAGCTAGAGCGCGCGAATGCACTCAAGAAAACACAAACAGCACAGCACGATGCGTATTTTTTTTAATTGACAACATAAATCAAAAATAAATCAAAAATAAAAATAAGTGGAAAAGGCGAGAGTGCGCGAGCACACAGGAGCAAAGACAAGCAGCGCAGCTTGATGCGTAGTAAAAAAAATAATAAATAGACAACTGGTCGACCTCATTAGAAATAAAAACCCAAAAGATTAGATAGACAAACAAACAAACACATAAATGTGGAGAGAAGGGCAGTGCGCGCAGGAGCAAAGGTAAACAGCAGACAGACCTGAATCCTTATCTTTACAAGGTCGACCTCAGAACTTTGTTCAGTTTGTCTCGGTGACGGATAATTGAAGGAAGGGCAGGCAACTGGTCGACTTCATTTAAATAAACAAATAAAAAATAAGATAAACTCTCAGGAATAGATAAATAATAAAAAAAAATTGTAAAGTGGAGAAAGCGAGAGCGCGCGAATGCACTCAAGCAAACACAAACAGCACAGCACGATGCGTATTTTTTTAAAATTGACAAAATAAATCAAAAATAAATCAAAAATAAAAATAAGTGGAAAAGCCGAGAGTGCGCGAGCACACAGGAGCAAAGACAAGCAACGCAGCTTGATGCGTAGTAAAAAAAATAATAAATAGACAACTGGTCGACCTCATTAGAAATAAAAACCCAAAAGATTAGATAGACAAACAAACAAACACATAAATGTGGAGAGAAGGGCAGTGTGCGCAGGAGCAAAGGTAAACAGCAGACAGACCTGAATCCTTATCTTTACAAGGTCGACCTCAGAACTTTGTTCAGTTTGTCTCGGTGATGGATAATGGAAGGAAGGGCAGGCAACTGGTCGACTTCATTTAAATAAACAAATAAAAAATAAGATAAACTCTCAGGAATAGATAAATAATAACAAAAAATTGTAAAGTGGAGAAAGCGAGAGCGCGCGAATGCACTCAAGCAAACAGAAACAGCACAGCACCATGCGTATTTTTTTTTAAATTGACAAAATAAATCAAAAATAAATCAAAAATAAAAAGAAGTGGAAAAGGCGAGAGTGCGCGAGCACACAGGAGCAAAGACAAGCAGCGCAGTTTGATGCGTAGTAAAAAAAATAATAAATACACAACTGGTCGACCTCATTAGAAATAAAAACCCAAAAGATTAGATAGACAAACAAACAAACACATAAATGTGGAGAGAAGAGCAGTGGGGGCAGGAGCAAATGTAAAGAGCAGACAGACCTGAATCCTTATCTTTACAAGGTCGACCTCAGAACTTTGTTCAGTTTGTCTCGGTGACGGATAATGGAAGGAAGGGCAGGCAACTGGTCGACTTCATTTAAATAAACAAATAAAAAATAAGATAAACTCTCAGGAATAGATAAATAATAACAAAAAAATTGTAAAGTGGAGAAAGCGAGAGCGTGCGAATGCACACAAACAAACACAGACAGCACAGCACGATGCGTATTTTTTTTTAAATTGACAAAATAAATCAAAAATAAATCAAAAATAAAAAGAAGTGGAAAAGGCAAGAGTGCGCGAGCACACAGGAGCAAAGAAAAGCAGCGCAGCTTGATGCGTAGTAAAAAAAATAATAAATAGACAACTGGTCGACCTCATTAGAAATAAAAACCCAAAAGATTAGATAGACAAAAAAACAAACACATAAATGTGGTGAGAAGGGCAGTGCGCGCAAGAGCAAAGGTAAACAGCAGACAGACCTGAATCCTAATCTTTACAAGGTCGACCTCAGAACTTTGTTCAGTTTGTCTCGGTGACGGATAATGGAAGGAAGGGCAGGCAACTGGTCGACTTCATTTAAATAAACAAATAAAAAATAAGATAAACTCTCAGGAATAGATAAATAATAACAAAAAAATTGTAAAGTGGAGAAAGCGAGAGCGCGCGAATGCACTCAAGCAAACACAAACAGCACAGCACGATGCGTATTTTTTTTTAAATTGACAAATTAAATCAAAAATAAATCAAAAATAAAAATAATTGGAAAAGGCGAGAGTGCGCGAGCACACAGGAGCAAAGACAAGCAGCGCAGCTTGATGCGTAGTAAAAAAAATAATAAATAGACAACTGGTCGACCTCATTAGAAATAAAAACCCAAAAGATTAGATAGACAAACAAACAAACACATAAATGTGGAGAGAAGGGCAGTGCGCGCAGGAGCAAAGGTAAACAGCAGACAGACCTGAATCCTTATCCTTACAAGGTCGACCTCAGAACTTTGTTCAGTTTGTCTCGGTGACGGATAATGGAAGGAAGGGCAGGCAACTGGTCGACTTCATTTAAATAAACAAATAAAAAATAAGATAAACTCTCAGGAATAGATAAATAATAACAAAAAAATTGTAAAGTGGAGAAAGCTAGAGCGCGCGAATGCACTCAAGAAAACACAAACAGCACAGCACGATGCGTATTTTTTTTAATTGACAACATAAATCAAAAATAAATCAAAAATAAAAATAAGTGGAAAAGGCGAGAGTGCGCGAGCACACAGGAGCAAAGACAAGCAGCGCAGCTTGATGCGTAGTAAAAAAAATAATAAATAGACAACTGGTCGACCTCATTAGAAATAAAAACCCAAAAGATTAGATAGACAAACAAACAAACACATAAATGTGGAGAGAAGGGCAGTGCGCGCAGGAGCAAAGGTAAACAGCAGACAGACCTGAATCCTTATCTTTACAAGGTCGACCTCAGAACTTTGTTCAGTTTGTCTCGGTGATGGATAATGGAAGGAAGGGCAGGCAACTGGTCGACTTCATTTAAATAAACAAATAAAAAATAAGATAAACTCTCAGGAATAGATAAATAATAACAAAAAAATTGTAAAGTGGAGAAAGCGAGAGCGCGCGAATGCACTCAAGCAAACACAAACAGCACAGCACGATGCGTATTTTTTTTAAAAATTGACAAAATAAATCAAAAATAAATCAAAAATAAAAATAAGTGGAAAAGGCGAGAGTGCGCGAGCACACAGGAGCAAAGACAAGCAGCGCAGCTTGATGCGTAGTAAAAAAAATAATAAATAGACAACTGGTCGACCTCATTAGAAATAAAAACCCAAAAGATTAGATAGACAAACAAACAATCACATAAATGTGGAGAGAAGGGCAGTGCGCGCAGGAGCAAAGGTAAACAGCAGACAGACCTGAATCCTTATCTTTACAAGGTCGACCTCAGAACTTTGTTCAGTTTGTCTCGGTGACGGATAATGGAAGGAAGGGCAGGCAACTGGTCGACTTCATTTAAATAAACAAATAAAAAATAAGATAAACACTCAGGAATACATAATAACAAAAAAATTGTAAAGTGGAGAAAGCGAGAGCGCGCGAATGCACTCAAGCAAACACAAACAGCACAGCAGGATGCATTTTTTTTAAAATTGACAAAATAAATCAAAAATAAATCAAAAATAAAAATAAGTGGAAAAGGCGAGAGTGCACGAGCACACAGGAGCAAAGACAAGCAGCGCAGCTTGATGCGTAGTAAAAAAAATAATAAATAGACAACTGGTCGACCTCATTAGAAATAAAAACCCAAAAGATTAGATAGACAAACAAACAAACACATAAATGTGGAGAGAAGGGCAGTGCGCGCAGGAGCAAAGGTAAACAGCAGACAGACCTGAATCCTTATCTTTACAAGGTCGACCTCAGAACTTTGTTCAGTTTGTCTCGGTGACGGATAATGGAAGGAAGGGCAGGCAACTGGTCGACTTTATTAATATAAACAAATAAAAAATAAGATAAACTCTCAGTAATAGATAAATAATAACAAAAAAATTGTAAAGTGGAGAAAGCGAGAGCGCGCGAATGCACTCAAGCAAACACAAACAGCACAGCACGATGCGTATTTTTTTTAAATTGACAAAATAAATCAAAAATAAATCAAAAATAAAAATAAGTGGAAAAGGCGAGAGTGCGCGAGCACACAGGAGCAAAGACAAGCAGCGCAGCTTGATGCGTAGTAAAAAAATAATAAATAGACACTGGTCGACCTCATTAGAAATAAAAACCCAAAAGATTAGATAGACAAACAAACAAACACATTAATGTGGAGATGGGCAGTGCGCGCAGGAGCAAAGGTAAACAGCAGACAGACCTGAATCCTTATCTTTACAAGGTCGACCTCAGAACTTTGTTCAGTTTGTCTCGGTGACGGATAATTGAAGGAAGGGCAGGCAACTGGTCGACTTCATTTAAATAAACAAATAAAAAATAAGATAAACTCTCAGGAATAGATAAATAATAAAAAAAAATTGTAAAGTGGAGAAAGCGAGAGCGCGCGAATGCACTCAAGCAAACACAAACAGCACAGCACGATGCGTATTTTTTTAAAATTGACAAAATAAATCAAAAATAAATCAAAAATAAAAATAAGTGGAAAAGCCGAGAGTGCGCAAGCACACAGGAGCAAAGACAAGCAACGCAGCTTGATGCGTAGTAAAAAAAATAATAAATAGACAACTGGTCGACCTCATTAGAAATAAAAACCCAAAAGATTAGATAGACAAACAAACAAACACATAAATGTGGAGAGAAGGGCAGTGTGCGCAGGAGCAAAGGTAAACAGCAGACAGACCTGAATCCTTATCTTTACAAGGTCGACCTCAGAACTTTGTTCAGTTTGTCTCGGTGATGGATAATGGAAGGAAGGGCAGGCAACTGGTCGACTTCATTTAAATAAACAAATAAAAAATAAGATAAACTCTCAGGAATAGATAAATAATAACAAAAAATTGTAAAGTGGAGAAAGCGAGAGCGCGCGAATGCACTCAAGCAAACAGAAACAGCACAGCACCATGCGTATTTTTTTTAAATTGACAAAATAAATCAAAAATAAATCAAAAATAAAAAGAAGTGGAAAAGGCGAGAGTGCGCGAGCACACAGGAGCAAAGACAAGCAGCGCAGTTTGATGCGTAGTAAAAAAAATAATAAATACACAACTGGTCGACCTCATTAGAAATAAAAACCCAAAAGATTAGATAGACAAACAACAAACACATAAATGTGGAGAGAAGGGCAGTGGGGGCAGGAGCAAAGGTAAAGAGCAGACAGACCTGAATCCTTATCTTTACAAGGTCGACCTCAGAACTTTGTTCAGTTTGTCTCGGTGACGGATAATGGAAGGAAGGGCAGGCAACTGGTCGACTTCATTTAAATAAACAAATAAAAAATAAGATAAACTCTCAGGAATAGATAAATAATAACAAAAAAATTGTAATGTGGAGAAAGCGAGAGCGTGCGAATGCACACAAACAAACACAGACAGCACAGCACGATGCGTATTTTTTTTTAAATTGACAAAATAAATCAAAAATAAATCAAAAATAAAAAGAAGTGGAAAAGGCAAGAGTGCGCGAGCACACAGGAGCAAAGAAAAGCAGCGCAGCTTGATGCGTAGTAAAAAAAATAATAAATAGACAACTGGTCGACCTCATTAGAAATAAAAACCCAAAAGATTAGATAGACAAACAAACAAACACATAAATGTGGTGAGAAGGGCAGTGCGCGCAAGAGCAAAGGTAAACAGCAGACAGACCTGAATCCTAATCTTTACAAGGTCGACCTCAGAACTTTGTTCAGTTTGTCTCGGTGACGGATAATGGAAGGAAGGGCAGGCAACTGGTCGACTTCATTTAAATAAACAAATAAAAAATAAGATAAACTCTCAGGAATAGATAAATAATAACAAAAAAATTGTAAA
Organism: Perognathus longimembris pacificus; assembly: GCF_023159225.1. Classification (NCBI taxonomy): domain Eukaryota; kingdom Metazoa; phylum Chordata; class Mammalia; order Rodentia; family Heteromyidae; genus Perognathus; species Perognathus longimembris. The sequence goes on along the minus strand of NW_025958670.1, from coordinate 16,888 downwards.
GTGGAGAAAGCGAGAGCGCGCGAATGCACTCAAGCAAACACAAACAGCACAGCACGATGCGTATTTTTTTTTAAATTGACAAAATAAATCAAAAATAAATCAAAAATAAAAATAATTGGAAAAGGCGAGAGTGCGCGAGCACACAGGAGCAAAGACAAGCAGCGCAGCTTGATGCGTAGTAAAAAAAATAATAAATAGACAACTGGTCGACCTCATTAGAAATAAAAACCCAAAAGATTAGATAGACAAACAAACAAACACATAAATGTGGAGAGAAGGGCAGTGCGCGCAGGAGCAAAGGTAAACAGCAGACAGACCTGAATCCTTATCCTTACAAGGTCGACCTCAGAACTTTGTTCAGTTTGTCTCGGTGACGGATAATGGAAGGAAGGGCAGGCAACTGGTCGACTTCATTTAAATAAACAAATAAAAAATAAGATAAACTCTCAGGAATAGATAAATAATAACAAAAAAATTGTAAAGTGGAGAAAGCGAGAGCGCGCGAATGCACTCAAGCAAACACAAACAGCACAGCACGATGCGTATTTTTTTTAAAAATTGACAAAATAAATCAAAAATAAATCAAAAATAAAAATAAGTGGAAAAGGCGAGAGTGCGCGAGCACACAGGAGCAAAGACAAGCAGCGCAGCTTGATGCGTAGTAAAAAAAATAATAAATAGACAACTGGTCGACCTCATTAGAAATAAAAACCCAAAAGATTAGATAGACAAACAAACAATCACATAAATGTGGAGAGAAGGGCAGTGCGCGCAGGAGCAAAGGTAAACAGCAGACAGACCTGAATCCTTATCTTTACAAGGTCGACCTCAGAACTTTGTTCAGTTTGTCTCGGTGACGGATAATGGAAGGAAGGGCAGGCAACTGGTCGACTTCATTTAAATAAACAAATAAAAAATAAGATAAACACTCAGGAATACATAATAACAAAAAAATTGTAAAGTGGAGAAAGCGAGAGCGCGCGAATGCACTCAAGCAAACACAAACAGCACAGCAGGATGCATTTTTTTTAAAATTGACAAAATAAATCAAAAATAAATCAAAAATAAAAATAAGTGGAAAAGCCGAGAGTGCGCGAGCACACAGGAGCAAAGACAAGCAACGCAGCTTGATGCGTAGTAAAAAAAATAATAAATAGACAACTGGTCGACCTCATTAGAAATAAAAACCCAAAAGATTAGATAGACAAACAAACAAACACATAAATGTGGAGAGAAGGGCAGTGTGCGCAGGAGCAAAGGTAAACAGCAGACAGACCTGAATCCTTATCTTTACAAGGTCGACCTCAGAACTTTGTTCAGTTTGTCTCGGTGATGGATAATGGAAGGAAGGGCAGGCAACTGGTCGACTTCATTTAAATAAACAAATAAAAAATAAGATAAACTCTCAGGAATAGATAAATAATAACAAAAAATTGTAAAGTGGAGAAAGCGAGAGCGCGCGAATGCACTCAAGCAAACAGAAACAGCACAGCACCATGCGTATTTTTTTTTAAATTGACAAAATAAATCAAAAATAAATCAAAAATAAAAAGAAGTGGAAAAGGCGAGAGTGCGCGAGCACACAGGAGCAAAGACAAGCAGCGCAGTTTGATGCGTAGTAAAAAAAATAATAAATACACAACTGGTCGACCTCATTAGAAATAAAAACCCAAAAGATTAGATAGACAAACAAACAAACACATAAATGTGGAGAGAAGAGCAGTGGGGGCAGGAGCAAATGTAAAGAGCAGACAGACCTGAATCCTTATCTTTACAAGGTCGACCTCAGAACTTTGTTCAGTTTGTCTCGGTGACGGATAATGGAAGGAAGGGCAGGCAACTGGTCGACTTCATTTAAATAAACAAATAAAAAATAAGATAAACTCTCAGGAATAGATAAATAATAACAAAAAAATTGTAAAGTGGAGAAAGCGAGAGCGTGCGAATGCACACAAACAAACACAGACAGCACAGCACGATGCGTATTTTTTTTTAAATTGACAAAATAAATCAAAAATAAATCATAAATAAAAAGAAGTGGAAAAGGCAAGAGTGCGCGAGCACACAGGAGCAAAGAAAAGCAGCGCAGCTTGATGCGTAGTAAAAAAAATAATAAATAGACAACTGGTCGACCTCATTAGAAATAAAAACCCAAAAGATTAGATAGACAAAAAAACAAACACATAAATGTGGTGAGAAGGGCAGTGCGCGCAAGAGCAAAGGTAAACAGCAGACAGACCTGAATCCTAATCTTTACAAGGTCGACCTCAGAACTTTGTTCAGTTTGTCTCGGTGACGGATAATGGAAGGAAGGGCAGGCAACTGGTCGACTTCATTTAAATAAACAAATAAAAAATAAGATAAACTCTCAGGAATAGATAAATAATAACAAAAAAATTGTAAAGTGGAGAAAGCGAGAGCTCGCGAATGCACTCAAGCAAACACAAACAGCACAGCACGATGCGTATTTTTTTTTAAATTGACAAATTAAATCAAAAATAAATCAAAAATAAAAATAATTGGAAAAGGCGAGAGTGCGCGAGCACACAGGAGCAAAGACAAGCAGCGCAGCTTGATGCGTAGTAAAAAAAATAATAAATAGACAACTGGTCGACCTCATTAGAAATAAAAACCCAAAAGATTAGATAGACAAACAAACAAACACATAAATGTGGAGAGAAGGGCAGTGCGCGCAGGAGCAAAGGTAAACAGCAGACAGACCTGAATCCTTATCCTTACAAGGTCGACCTCAGAACTTTGTTCAGTTTGTCTCGGTGACGGATAATGGAAGGAAGGGCAGGCAACTGGTCGACTTCATTTAAATAAACAAATAAAAAATAAGATAAACTCTCAGGAATAGATAAATAATAACAAAAAAATTGTAAAGTGGAGAAAGCTAGAGCGCGCGAATGCACTCAAGAAAACACAAACAGCACAGCACGATGCGTATTTTTTTTAATTGACAACATAAATCAAAAATAAATCAAAAATAAAAATAAGTGGAAAAGGCGAGAGTGCGCGAGCACACAGGAGCAAAGACAAGCAGCGCAGCTTGATGCGTAGTAAAAAAAATAATAAATAGACAACTGGTCGACCTCATTAGAAATAAAAACCCAAAAGATTAGATAGACAAACAAACAAACACATAAATGTGGAGAGAAGGGCAGTGCGCGCAGGAGCAAAGGTAAACAGCAGACAGACCTGAATCCTTATCTTTACAAGGTCGACCTCAGAACTTTGTTCAGTTTGTCTCGGTGATGGATAATGGAAGGAAGGGCAGGCAACTGGTCGACTTCATTTAAATAAACAAATAAAAAATAAGATAAACTCTCAGGAATAGATAAATAATAACAAAAAAATTGTAAAGTGGAGAAAGCGAGAGCGCGCGAATGCACTCAAGCAAACACAAACAGCACAGCACGATGCGTATTTTTTTTAAAATTTGACAAAATAAATCAAAAATAAATCAAAAATAAAAATAAGTGGAAAAGGCGAGAGTGCGCGAGCACACAGGAGCAAAGACAAGCAGCGCAGCTTGATGCGTAGTAAAAAAAATAATAAATAGACAACTGGTCGACCTCATTAGAAATAAAAACCCAAAAGATTAGATAGACAAACAAACAAACACATAAATGTGGAGAGAAGGGCAGTGCGCGCAGGAGCAAAGGTAAACAGCAGACAGACCTGAATCCTTATCTTTACAAGGTCGACCTCAGAACTTTGTTCAGTTTGTCTCGGTGATGGATAATGGAAGGAAGGGCAGGCAACTGGTCGACTTCATTTAAATAAACAAATAAAAAATAAGATAAACTCTCAGGAATAGATAAATAATAACAAAAAAATTGTAAAGTGGAGAAAGCGAGAGCGCGCGAATGCACTCAAGCAAACACAAACAGCACAGCACGATGCGTATTTTTTTTAAAATTTGACAAAATAAATCAAAAATAAATCAAAAATAAAAATAAGTGGAAAAGGCGAGAGTGCGCGAGCACACAGGAGCAAAGACAAGCAGCGCAGCTTGATGCGTAGTAAAAAAAATAATAAATAGACAACTGGTCGACCTCATTAGAAATAAAAACCCAAAAGATTAGATAGACAAACAAACAAACACATAAATGTGGAGAGAAGGGCAGTGCGCGCAGGAGCAAAGGTAAACAGCAGACAGACCTGAATCCTTATCTTTACAAGGTCGACCTCAGAACTTTGTTCAGTTTGTCTCGGTGACGGATAATGGAAGGAAGGGCAGGCAACTGGTCGACTTCATTTAAATAAACAAATAAAAAATAAGATAAACTCTCAGGAATAGATAAATAATAACAAAAAAATTGTAAAGTGGAGAAAGCGAGAGCGCGCGAATGTACTCAAGCAAACACAAACAGCACAGCACGATGAGTATTTTTTTTTAAATTGACAAAATAAATCAAAAATAAAAATAAGTGGAAAAGGCGAGAGTGCGCGAGCACACAGGAGCAAAGACAAGCAGCGCAGCTTGATGCGTAGTAAAAAAAAAATAAATAGACAACTGGTCGACCTCATTAGAAATAAAAACCCAAAAGATTAGATAGACAAACAAACAAACACATAAATGTGGAGAGAAGGGCAGTGCGCGCAGGAGCAAAGGTAAACAGTAGACAGACCTGAATCCTTATCTTTACAAGGTCGACCTCAGAACTTTGTTCAGTTTGTCTCGGTGACGGATAATGGAAGGAAGGGCAGGCAACTGGTCGACTTCATTTAAATAAACAAATAAAAAATAAGATAAACACTCAGGAATAGATAAATAATAACAAAAAAATTGTAAAGTGGAGAAAGCGAGAGCGCGCGAATGCACTCAAGCAAACACAAACAGCACAGCACGATGCGTATTTTTTTTTTAAATTGACAAAATAAATCAAAAATAAATCAAAAATAAAAATAAGTGGAAAAGGCGAGAGTGCGCGAGCATACAGGAGCAAAGACAAGCAGCGCAGCTTGATGCGTAGTAAAAAAAATAATAAATAGACAACTGGTCGACCTCATTAGAAATAAAAACCGAAAAGATTAGATAGGCAAACAAACAAACACATAAATGTGGAGAGAAGGGCAGTGCGCGCAGGAGCAAAGGTAAACAGCAGACAGACCTTAATCCTTATCTTTACAAGGTCGACCTCAGAACTTTGTTCAGTTTGTCTCGGTGACGGATAATGGAAGGAAGGGCAGGCAACTGGTCGACTTCATTTAAATAAACAAATAAAAAATAAGATAAACTCTCAGGAATAGATAAATAATAACAAAAAAATTGTAAAGTGGAGAAAGCGAGAGCGCGCGAATGCACTCAAGCAAACACAAACAGCACAGCACGATGCGTATTTTTTTTTAAATTGACAAAATAAATAAAAAATAAATCAAAAATAAAAATTAGTGGAAAAGGCGTGAGTGCGCGAGCATACAGGAGCAAAGACAAGCAGCGCAGCTTGATGCGTAGTAACAAAAATAATAAATAGACAACTGGTCGACCTCCTTAGAAATAAAAACCCAAAAGATTAGATAGACAAATAAACAAACACATAAATGTGGAGAGAAGGGCAGTGCGCGCAGGAGCAAAGGTAAACAGCAGACAGACCTGAATCCTTATCTTTACAAGGTCGACCTCAGAACTTTGTTCAGTTTGTCTCGGTGACGGATAATGGAAGGAAGGGCAGGCAACTGCTCGACTTCATTTAAATAAACAAATAAAAAATAAGATAAACACTCAGGAATAAATAATAACAAAAAAATTGTAAAGTGGAGAAAGCGAGAGCGCGCGAATGCACTCAAGCAAACACAAACAGCACAGCAGGATGCATTTTTTTTAAAATTGACAAAATAAATCAAAAATAAATCAAAAATAAAAATAAGTGGAAAAGGCGAGAGTGCACGAGCACACAGGAGCAAAGACAAGCAGCGCAGCTTGATGCGTAGTAAAAAAAATAATAAATAGACAACTGGTCGACCTCATTAGAAATAAAAACCCAAAAGATTAGATAGACAAACAAACAAACACATAAATGTGGAGAGAAGTGCAGTGCGCGCAGGAGCAAAGGTAAACAGCAGACAGACCTGAATCCTTATCTTTACAAGGTCGACCTCAGAACTTTGTTCAGTTTGTCTCGGTGACGGATAATGGAAGGAAGGGCAGGCAACTGGTCGACTTTATTAATATAAACAAATAAAAAATAAGATAAACTCTCAGGAATAGATAAATAATAACAAAAAAATTGTAAAGTGGAGAAAGCGAGAGCGCGCGAATGCACTCAAGCAAACACAAACAGCACAGCACTATGCGTATTTTTTTTAAATTGACAAAATAAATCAAAAATAAATCAAAAATAAAAATAAGTGGAAAAGCCGAGAGTGCGCGAGCACACAGGAGCAAAGACAAGCAACGCAGCTTGATGCGTAGTAAAAAAAATAATAAATAGACAACTGGTCGACCTCATTAGAAATAAAAACCCAAAAGATTAGATAGACAAACAAACAAACACATAAATGTGGAGAGAAGGGCAGTGTGCGCAGGAGCAAAGGTAATCAGCAGACAGACCTGAATCCTTATCTTTACAAGGTCGACCTCAGAACTTTGTTCAGTTTGTCTCGGTGATGGATAATGGAAGGAAGGGCAGGCAACTGGTCGACTTCATTTAAATAAACAAATAAAAATAAGATAAACTCTCAGGAATAGATAAATAATAACAAAAAATTGTAAAGTGGAGAAAGCGAGAGCGCGCGAATGCACTCAAGCAAACAGAAACAGCACAGCACCATGCGTATTTTTTTTAAATTGACAAAATAAATCAAAAATAAATCAAAAATAAAAATAAGTGGAAAAGCCGAGAGTGCGCGAGCACACAGGAGCAAAGACAAGCAACGCAGCTTGATGCGTAGTAAAAAAAATAATAAATAGACAACTGGTCGACCTCATTAGAAATAAAAACCCAAAAGATTAGATAGACAAACAAACAAACACATAAATGTGGAGAGAAGGGCAGTGTGCGCAGGAGCAAAGGTAAACAGCAGACAGACCTGAATCCTTATCTTTACAAGGTCGACCTCAGAACTTTGTTCAGTTTGTCTCGGTGATGGATAATGGAAGGAAGGGCAGGCAACTGGTCGACTTCATTTAAATAAACAAATAAAAAATAAGATAAACTCTCAGGAATAGATAAATAATAACAAAAAATTGTAAAGTGGAGAAAGCGAGAGCGCGTGAATGCACTCAAGCAAACAGAAACAGCACAGCACCATGCGTATTTTTTTTTAAATTGACAAAATAAATCAAAAATAAATCAAAAATAAAAAGAAGTGGAAAAGGCGAGAGTGCGCGAGCACACAGGAGCAAAGACAAGCAGCGCAGTTTGATGCGTAGTAAAAAAAATAATAAATACACAACTGGTCGACCTCATTAGAAATAAAAACCCAAAAGATTAGATAGACAAACAAACAAACACATAAATGTGGAGAGAAGGGCAGTGGGGGCAGGAGCAAAGGTAAAGAGCAGACAGACCTGAATCCTTATCTTTACAAGGTCGACCTCAGAACTTTGTTCAGTTTGTCTCGGTGACGGATAATGGAAGGAAGGGCAGGCAACTGGTCGACTTCATTTAAATAAACAAATAAAAAATAAGATAAACTCTCAGGAATAGATAAATAATAACAAAAAAATTGTAAAGTGGAGAAAGCGAGAGCGTGCGAATGCACACAAACAAACACAGACAGCACAGCACGATGCGTATTTTTTTTTAAATTGACAAAATAAATCAAAAATAAATCAAAAATAAAAAGAAGTGGAAAAGGCAAGAGTGCGCGGGCACACAGGAGCAAAGAAAAGCAGCGCAGCGTGATGCGTAGTAAAAAAAATAATAAATAGACAACTGGTCGACCTCATTAGAAATAAAAACCCAAAAGATTAGATAGACAAACAAACAAACACATAAATGTGGTGAGAAGGGCAGTGCGCGCAAGAGCAAAGGTAAACAGCAGACAGAGCTGAATCCTAATCTTTACAAGGTCGACCTCAGAACTTTGTTCAGTTTGTCTCGGTGACGGATAATGGAAGGAAGGGCAGGCAACTGGTCGACTTCATTTAAATAAACAAATAAAAAATAAGATAAACTCTCAGGAATAGATAAATAATAACAAAAAAATTGGAAAGTGGAGAAAGCGAGAGCGCGCGAATGCACTCAAGCAAACACAAACAGCACAGCACGATGCGTATTTTTTTTAAAAATTGACAAAATAAATCAAAAATAAATCAAAAATAAAAATAAGTGGAAAAGGCGAGAGTGCGCGAGCACACAGGAGCAAAGACAAGCAGCGCAGCTTGATGCGTAGTAAAAAAAATAATAAATAGACAACTGGTCGACCTCATTAGAAATAAAAACCCAAAAGATTAGATAGATAAACAAACAAACACATAAATGTGGAGAGAAGGGCAGTGCGCGCAGGAGCAAAGGTAAACAGCAGACAGACCTGAATCCTTATCTTTACAAGGTCGACCTCAGAACTTTGTTCAGTTTGTCTCGGTGACGGATAATGGAATGAAGGGCAGGCAACTGGTCGACTTCATTTAAATAAACAAATAAAAAATAAGATAAACACTCAGGAATAAATAATAACAAAAAAATTGTAAAGTGGAGAAAGCGAGAGCGCGCGAATGCACTCAAGCAAACACAAACAGCACAGCAGGATGCATTTTTTTAAAATTGACAAAATAAATCAAAAATAAATCAAAAATAAAAATAAGTGGAAAAGGCGAGAGTGCACGAGCACACAGGAGCAAAGACAAGCAGCGCAGCTTGATGCGTAGTAAAAAAAATAATAAATAGACAACTGGTCGACCTCATTAGAAATAAAAACCCAAAAGATTAGATAGACAAACAAACAAACACATAAATGTGGAGAGAAGGGCAGTGCGCGCAGGAGCAAAGGTAAATAGCAGACAGACCTGAATCCTTATCTTTACAAGGTCGACCTCAGAACTTTGTTCAGTTTGTCTCGGTGACGGATAATGGAAGGAAGGGCAGGCAACTGGTCGACTTTATTAATATACACAAATAAAAAATAAGATAAACTCTCAGGAATAGATAAATAATAACAAAAAAATTGTAAAGTGGAGAAAGCGAGAGCGCGCGAATGCACTCAAGCAAACACAAACAGCACAGCACTATGCGTATTTTTTTTAAATTGACAAAATAAATCAAAAATAAATCAAAAATAAAAATAAGTGGAAAAGGCGAGAGTGCGCGAGCACACAGGAGCAAAGACAAGCAGCGCAGCTTGATGAGTAGTAAAAAAATAATAAATAGACAACTGGTCGACCTCATTAGAAATAAAAACCCAAAAGATTAGATAGACAAACAAACAAACACATAAATGTGGAGAGAAGGGCAGTGCTCGCAGGAGCAAAGGTAAACAGTAGACAGACCTGAATCCTTATCTTTACAAGGACGACCTCAGAACTTTGTTCAGTTTGTCTCGGTGACGGATAATGGAAGGAAGGGCAGGCAACTGGTCGACTTCATTTAAATAAACAAATAAAAAATAAGATAAACTCTCAGGAATAGATAAATAATAACAAAAAAATTGTAAAGTGGAGAAAGCGAGAGCGGGCGAATGCACTCAAGCAAACACAAACAGCACAGCACGATGCGTATTTTTTTTTAAATTTGACAAAATAAATCAAAAATAAATCAAAAATAAATATAAGTGGAAAAGGCGAGAGTGCACGAGCACACAGGAGCAAAGACAGGCAGCGCAGCTTGATGCGTAGTAAAAAAAATAATAAATAGACAACTGGTCGACCTCATTAGAAATAAAAACCCAAAAGATTAGATAGACAAACAAACAAACACATAAATGTGGAGATGGGCAGTGCGCGCAGGAGCAAAGGTAAACAGCAGACAGACCTGAATCCTTATCTTTACAAGGTCGACCTCAGAACTTTGTTCAGTTTGTCTCGGTGACGGATAATGGAAGGAAGGGCAGGCAACTGCTCGAATTCATTTAAATAAACAAATAAAAAATAAGATAAACTCTCAGGAATAGATAAATAATAACAAAAAAATTGTAAAGTGGAGAAAGCGAGAGCGCGCGAATGCACTCAAGCAAACACAAACAGCACAGCACGATGCGTATTTTTTTTTAAAATTGACAAAATAAATCAAAAATATATCAAACATAAAAATAAGTGGAAAAGGGGAGAGTGCGCGAGCACACAGGAGCAAAGACAAGCAGCGCAGCTTGATGCGTAGTAAAAAAAAAAAAATAAATAGACAACTGGTCGACCTCATTAGAAATAAAAACCCAAATGATTAGATAGACAGGGGCTGGGGATATAGCCTAGTGGCAAGAGTGCCTGCCTCGGATACACGAGGCCCTAGGTTCGATTCCCCAGCACCACATATACAGAAAACGGCCAGAAGTGGCGCTGTGGCTCAAGTGGCAGAGTGCTAGCCTTGAGCAGGAAGAAGCCAGGGACAGTGCTCAGGCCCTGAGTCCAAGGCCCAGGACTGGCCAAAAAAAAAAAAATCAAAAGATTAGATAGACAAACAAACAAACACATAAATGTGGAGAGAAGGGCAGTGCGCGCAGGAGCAAAGGTAAACAGCAGACAGACCTGAATCCTTATCTTTACAAGGTCGACCTCAGAACTTTGTTCAGTTTGTCTCGGTGACGGATAATGGAAGGAAGGGCAGGCAACTGGTCGACTTCCTTTAAATAAACAAATAAAAAATAAGATAAACTCTCAGGAAAAGATAAATAATGAAAAAAAATTGTAAAGTGGAGAAAGCGAGAGCGCGCGAATGCACTCAAGCTAACACAAACAGCACAGCACGATGCGTATTTTTTTTTAAATTGACAAAATAAATCAAAAATATATCAAACATAAAAATAAGTGGAAAAGGGGAGAGTGCGCGAGCACACAGGAGCAAAGACAAGCAGCGCAGCTTGATGCGTAGTAAAAAAAATAATAAATAGACAACTGGTCGACCTCATTAGAAATAAAAACCCAAAAGATTAGATAGACAAACAAACAAACACATAAATGTGGAGAGAAGGGCAGTGCGCGCAGGAGCAAAGGTAAACAGCAGACAGACCTGAATCCTTATCTTTACAAGGTCGACCTCAGAACTTTGTTCAGTTTGTCTCGGTGACGGATAATGGAAGGAAGGGCAGGCAACTGGTCGACTTCATTTAAATAAACAAATAAATATAAGATAAACTCTCAGGAATAGATAAATAATAACAAAAAAATTGTAAAGTGGAGAAAGCGAGAGCGCGCGAATGCACTCAAGCAAACACAAACAGCACAGCACGATGCGTATTTTTTTTAAATTGACAAATTAAATCAAAAATAAATCAAAAATAAAAATAAGTGGAAAAGGCGAGAGTGCGCGAGCACACAGGAGCAAAGACAAGCAGCACAGCTTGATGCGTAGTAAAAAAAATAATAAATACACAACTGGTCGACCTCATTAGAAATAAAAACCCAAAAGATTAGATAGACAAACAAACAAACACATAAATGTGGAGAGAAGGGCAGTGCGCGCAGGAGCAAAGGTAAACAGCAGACAGACCTGAATCCTTCTCTTTACAAGGTCGACCTCAGAACTTTGTTCAGTTTGTCTCGGTGACGGATAATGGAAGGAAGGGCAGGCAACTGGTCGACTTCATTTAAATAAACAAATAAAAAATAAGATAAACTCTCAGGAATAGATAAATAATAACAAAAAAAATTGTAAGGTGGAGAAAGCGAGAGCGCCCGAATGCACTCAAGCAAACACAAACAGCACAGCACGATGCGTATTTTTTTTAAATTGACAAAATAAATAAAAAATAAATCAAAAATAAAAATAAGTGGAAAAGGCGAGAGTGCGCGAGCACACAGGAGCAAAGACCAGCAGCGCAGCTTGATGCGTAGTAAAAAAAATAATAAATAGACAACTGGTCGACCTCATTAGAAATAAAAACCCAAAAGATTAGATAGACAGGGGCTGGGGATATAGCCTAGTGGCAAGAGTGCCTGCCTCGGATACACGAGGCCCTAGGTTCGATTCCCCAGCACCACATATACAGAAAACGGCCAGAAGCGGCGCTGTGGCTCAAGTGGCAGAGTGCTAGCCTTGAGCGGGAAGAAGCCAGGGACAGTGCTCAGGCCCTGAGTCCAAGGCCCAGGACTGGCCAAAAAAAAAAAAAATCAAAAGATTAGATAGACAAACAAACAAACACGTAAATGTGGAGAGAAGGGCAGTGCGCGCAGGAGCAAAGGTAAACAGCAGACAGACCTGAATCCTTATCTTTACAAGGTCGACCTCAGAACTTTGTTCAGTTTGTCTCGGTGACGGATAATGGAAGGAAGGGCAGGCAACTGGTCGACTTCCTTTAAATAAACAAATAAAAAATAAGATAAACCCTCAGGAATAGATAAATAATAACAAAAAAATTGTAAAGTGGAGAAAGCGAGAGCGCGCGAATGCACTCAAGCAAACACAAACAGCACAGCACGATGCGTATTTTTTTTTAAATTGACAAGTCAAAAATAAATCAAACATAAAAATAAATGGAAAAGGCGAGAGTGCGCGAGCACACAGGAGCAAAGACAAGCAGCGCAGCTTGATGCGTAGTAAAAAAAATAATAAATAGACAACTGGTCGACCTCATAGGAAATAAAAACCCAAAAGATTAGATAGACAAACAAACAAACACATAAATGTGGAGAGAAGGGCAGTGCGTGCAGGAGCAAAGGTAAACAGCAGACAGACCTGAATCCTTATCTTTACAAGGTCGACCTCAGGACTTTGTTCAGTTTGTCTCGGTGACGGATAATGGAAGGAAGGGCAGGCAACTGGTCGACTTCATTTAAATAAACAAATAAAAAATAACATAAACTCTCAGGAATAGATAAATAATAACAAAAAATTGTAAAGTGGAGAAAGCGAGAGCGCGCGAATGCACTCAAGCAAACACAAACAGCACAGCACGATGAGTATTTTTTTTTAAATTGACAAAATAAATCAAAAATAAATCAAAAATAAAAATAAGTGGAAAAGGCGAGAGTGCGCGAGCACACAGGAGCAAAGACAAGCAGCGCAGCTTGATGCGTAGTAAAAAAAATAATAAATAGACAACTGGTCGACCTCATTAGAAATAAAAACCCAAAATATTAGATAGACAAACAAACAAACACGTAAATGTGGAGAGAAGGGCAGTGCGTGCAGGAGCAAAGGTAAACAGCAGACAGACCTGAATCCTTATCTTTACAAGGTCGACCTCAGGACTTTGTTCAGTTTGTCTCGGTGACGGATAATGGAAGGAAGGGCAGGCAACTGGTCGACTTCATTTAAATAAACAAATAAAAAATAAGATAAACTCTCAGGAAGAGATAAATAATAAAAAAAATTGTAAAGTGGAGAAAGCGAGAGCGCGCGAATGCACTCAAGCAAACACAAACAGCACAGCACGATGCGTATTTTTTTTAAATTGACAAAATTAATCAAAAATAAATCAAAAATAAAAATAAGTGGAAAAGGCGAGAGTGCGCGAGCACACAGGAGCAAAGGCAAGCAGCGCAGCTTGATGCGTAGTAAAAAAAATAATAAATAGACAACTGGTCGACCTCATTAGAAATAAAAACCCAAAAGATTAGATAGACAAACAAACAAACACATAAATGTGGAGAGAAGTGCAGTGCGCGCAGGAGCAAAGGTAAACAGCAGACAGACCTGAATCCTTATCTTTACAAGGTCGACCTCATAACTTTGTTCAGTTTGTCTCGGTGACGGATAATGGAAGGAAGGGCAGGCAACTGGTCGACTTCATTTAAATAAACAAATAAAAAATAAGATAAACTCTCAGGAATAGATAAATAATAACAAAAAAATTGTAAAGTGGAGAAAGCGAGAGCACGCGAATGCACTCAAGCAAACACAAACAGCACAGCACGATGCGTATTTTTTTTTAAATTGACAAAATAAATCAAAAATAAATCAAAAATAAAAATAAGTGGAAAAGGCGAGAGTGCGCGAGCACACAGGAGCAAAGACAAGCAACGCAGCTTGATGTGTAGTAAAAAAAATAATAAATAGACAACTGGTCGACCTCATTAGAAATAAAAACCCAAAAGATTAGATAGACAAACAAACAAACACATAAATGTGGAGAGAAGGGCAGTGCGCGCAGGAGCAAAGGTAAACAGCAGACCGACCTGAATCATTATCTTTACAAGGTCGACCTCAGAACTTTGTTCAGTTTGTCTCGGTGACGGATAATGGAAGGAAGGGCAGGCAACTGGTCGACTTCATTTAATAAACAAATAAAAATAACATAAACTCTCAGGAATAGATAAATAATAACAAAAAATTGTAAAGTGGAAAAAGCGAGAGCGCGCGAATGCACTCAAGCAAACACAAACAGCACAGCACGATGCGTATTTTTTTTAAATTGACAAATAAATCAAAAATAAATCAAAAAAGAAATAAGTGGAAAAGGCGAGAGTGCGCGAGCACACAGGAGCAAAGACAAGCAGCGCAGCTTGATGCGTACTAAAAAAAATAATAAATAGACAACTGGTCGACCTCATTAGAAATAAAAAACCAAAAGATTAGATAGACAAACAAACAAACACATAAATGTGGAGAGAAGGGCAGTGCGCGCAGGACCAAAGGTAAACAGCATACAGACCTGAATCCTTATCTTTACAAGGTCGACCTCAGAACTTTGTTCAGTTTGTCTCGGTGACGGATAATGGAAGGAAGGGCAGGCAACTGGTCGACTTCATTTAAATAAACAAATAAAAAATAAGATAAACTCTCAGGAATAGATAAATAATAACAAAAAAATTGTAAAGTGGAGAAAGCGAGAGCGCGCGAATGCACTCAAGCAACACAAACAGCACAGCACGATGCGTATTTTTTTTAAAACTGACAAAATAAATCAAAAATAAATCAAAAATAAAAATAAGTGGAAAAGGCGAGAGTGCGCGAGCACACAGGAGCAAAGACAAGCAGCGCAGCTTGATGCGTAGTAAAAAAAATAATAAATAGACAACTGGTCGACCTCATTAGAAATAAAAACCCAAAAGATTAGATAGACAAACAAACAAACACATAAATGTGGAGAGAAGGGCAGTGCGCGCAGGAGCAAAGGTAAACAGCAGACAGACCTGAATCCTTATCTTTACAAGGTCGACCTCAGAACTTTGTTCAGTTTGTCTCGGTGACGGATAATGGAAGGAAGGGCAGGCAACTGGTCGACTTCATTTAAATAAACAAATAAAAAATAAGATAAACTCTAAGGAATAGATAAATAA
The DNA here is from genome assembly GCF_023159225.1 of Perognathus longimembris pacificus. NCBI lineage: Eukaryota > Metazoa > Chordata > Mammalia > Rodentia > Heteromyidae > Perognathus > Perognathus longimembris. The sequence goes on along the minus strand of NW_025958670.1, from coordinate 1,566 downwards.
TAACAAAAAAATTGTAAAGTGGAGAAAGCGAGAGCGCGCGAATGCACTCAAGCAAACACAAACAGCACAGCACGATGCGTATTTTTTTTTAAATTGACAAGTCAAAAATAAATCAAAAATAAAAATAAGTAGAAAAGGCGAGAGTGCGCGAGCACACAGGAGCAAAGACAAGCAGCGCAGCTTGATGCGTAGTAAAAAAAATAATAAATAGACAACTGGTCGACCTCATTAGAAATAAAAACCCAAAATATTAGATAGACAAACAAACAAACACGTAAATGTGGAGAGAAGGGCAGTGCGTGCAGGAGCAAAGGTAAACAGCAGACAGACCTGAATCCTTATCTTTACAAGGTCGACCTCAGGACTTTGGTTCAGTTTGTCTCGGTGACGGATAATGGAAGGAAGGGCAGGCAACTGGTCGACTTCATTTAAATAAACAAATAAAAAATAAGATAAACTCTCAGGAAGAGATAAATAATAAAAAAAAATTGTAAAGTGGAGAAAGCGGAGGAGCGCGCGAATGCACTCAAGCAAACACAAACAGCACAGCACGATGCGTATTTTTTTTAAATTGACAAAATAAATCAAAAATAAATCAAAAATAAAAATAAGTGGAAAAGCGAGAGTGCGCGAGCACACAGGAGCAAAGACAAGCAGCGCAGCTTGATGCGTAGTAAAATAAAATAATAAATAGACAACTGGTCGACCTCATTAGAAATAAAAACCCAAAAGATTAGATAGAAAAACAAACAAACACATAAATGTGGAGAGAAGGGCAGTGCGCGCAGGAGCAAAGGTAAACAGCAGACAGACCTGAATCCTTATCTTTACAAGGTCGACCTCAGAACTTTGTTCAGTTTGTCTCGGTGACGGATAATGGAAGGAAGGGCAGGCAACTGGTCGACTTCATTTAAATAAACAAATAAAAAATAAGATAAACTCTCAGGAATAGATAAATAATAACAAAAAAATTGTAAAGTGGAGAAAGCGAAGAGCGCGCGAATGTACTCAAGCAAACACAAACAGCACAGCACGATGCGTACTTTTTTTTTAAATTGACAAAATAATCAAAAATAAATCAAAAATAAAAATATGTGGAAAAGGCGAGAGTGCGCGAGCACACAGGAGCAAAGACAAGCAGCGCAGCTTGATGCGTAGTAAAAAATAATAAATAGACAACTGGTCGACCTCATTAGAAATAAAAACCCAAAGATAGATAGACAAACAAACAAACACATAAATGTGGAGAGGAAGGGCAGTGCGCGCAGGAGCAAAGGTAAACAGCAGACAGACCTGAATCCTTATCTTACAAGGTCGACCTCAGAACTTTGTTCAGTTTGTCTCGGTGACGGATAATGGAAGGAAGGGCAGGCAACTGGTCGAACTTCATTTAAATAAACATATAAATATAAGATAAACTCTCCGGAATAGATAAATAATAACAAAAAAATTGTAAAGTAGAGAAAGCGAGAGCGCGCGATGCACTCAAGCAAACACAAACAGCACAGCACGATGCGTATTTTTTTAAATTGACAAAATTAATCAAAAATAAATCAAAAATAAAAA
>NW_025958669.1:0-40902 GCF_023159225.1 Perognathus longimembris pacificus | reverse complement strand
AGGTAGCTGTTTATCAGTAAATATCTCCACTGAGCTTTAGAAAAGCAGTAGCATAATAAATTAAGTATTTCCTGGTATGGTTACTGTACTGGTAACTCCCCAAAAGAATCTGGATTGTGGTGAGGGAACAGAGAAAAAAGCTCATTTAGGACCTGCACTTACGAAGGGGGTAGGTAGCTGTATATCAGGGAGTAAAGCTTCTGAGAATAAAAACAGCTGGAGCTTGTTAAGGTAATTACACAGGAGAAAGGATAAAGTACTGGGAACTCCTCAGAAGAATCTGATTTGTGGTGAGGGGAGAGAGATAAAAGCTCATTCAGGAACGACATGAACATGCTGCGTACGTAGCTGTTTATCAGTAAATATCTCCACTGAGCTTTAGAAAAGCAGTAGCTTAATAAATTAAGTACTTCCTGGTATGGTTACTGTACTGGTAACTCCCCAAAAGAATCTGGATTGTGGTGAGGGAACAGAGAAAAAAGCTCATTTAGGACCTGCATTTACCAAGGGGGTAGGCAGCTGTATATCAGGGAGTAAAGCTTCTGAGAATAAAAACAGCTGCACCTTGTTAAGGTAATTACACAGGAGAAAGGATAAAGTACTGGGACCTCCTCAGAAGAATCTGATTTGTGGTGAGGGGGAGAGAGAATAAAGCTCATTTAGGAACGACATGAACATGCTGCGTAGGTAGCTGTTTATCAGTAAATATCTCCACTGAGATTAAGAAAAGCAGTAGCTTAATAAATTAAGTACTTCCTGGTATGGTTACTGTACTGGTAACTCCCCAAAAGAATCTGGATTGTGGTGAGGGAATAGAGAAAAAAGCTCATTTAGGACCTGCACTTACGAAGGGGGTAGGCAGCTGTATATCAGGGACTAAACCTTCTGAGAATAAAAACAGCTGCAGCTTGTTAAGGTAATTACACAGGGGAAAGGATAATGTACTGGGAACTCCTCAGAAGAATCTGATTTGTGGTGAGGGGAGAGAGATAAAAGCTCATTTAGGAACGACATGAACATGCTGCGTAGGTAGCTGTTTATCAGTAAATATCTCCACTGAGATTAAGAAAAGCAGTAGCTTAATAAATTAAGTACTTCCTGGTATGGTTACTGTACTGGTAACTCCCCAAAAGAATCTGGATTGTGGTGAGGGAACAGAGAAAAAAGCTCATTTAGGACCTGCACTTACGAAGGGGGTAGGCAGCTGTATATCAGGGACTAAACCTTCTGAGAATAAAAACAGCTGGAGCTTGTTAAGGTAATTACACAGGAGAAAGGATAAAGTACTGGGAACTCCTCAGAAGAATCTGATTTGTGGTGAGGGGAGAGAGATAAAAGCTCATTTAGGAACGACATGAACATGCTGGGTAGGTAGCTGTTTATCAGTAAATATCTCCACTGAGCTTTAGAAAAGCAGTAGCTTAATAAATTAAGTACTTCCTAGTATGGTTACTGTACTGGTAACTCCCCAAAAGAATCTGGATTGTGGTGAGGAACTGAGAAAAAAGCTCATTTAGGACCTGCACTTACGAAGGGGGTAGGCAGCTGTATATCAGGGAGTAAACATTCTGAGAATAAAAACAGCTGCAGCTTGTTAAGGTAATTACACAGGGGAAAGGATAATGTACTGGGAACTCCTCAGAAGAATCTGATTTGTGGTGAGGGGAGAGAGATAAAAGCTCATTTAGGTACGACAAGAACATGCTGCGTAGGTAGCTGTTTATCAGTAAATATCTCCACTGAGATTAAGAAAAGCAGTAGCTTAATAAATTAAGTACTTCCTGGTATAGTTACTGTACTGGTAACTCCCCAAAAGAATCTGGATTGTGGTGAGGGAACAGAGAAAAAAGCTCATTTAGGACCTGCACTTACGAAGGGGGTAGGCAGCTGTATATCAGGGAGTAAACCTTCTGAGAATAAAAACAGCTGGAGCTTGTTACGGTAATTACACAGGGGAAAGGATAATGTACTGGGAACTCCTCAGAAGAATCTGATTTGTGGTGAGGGGAGAGAGATAAAAGCTCATTTAGGAACGACATGAACATGCTGCGTAGGTAGCTGTTTATCAGTAAATATCTCCACTGAGATTAAAAAAAGCAGTAGCTTAATAAATTAAGTACTTCCTGGTATCGTTACTGTACCAGTAACTCCCAAAAAGAATCTGGATTGTGGTGAGGGAACAGAGAAAAAAGCTCATTTAGGACCTGCACTTACGAAGGGGGTAGGCAGCTGTATATCAGGGAGTAAAGCTTCTGAGAATAAAAACAGCTGCAGCTTGTTAAGGTAATTACACAGGGGAAAGGATAATGTACTGGGAACTCCTCAGAAGAATCTGATTTGTGGTGAGGGAGAGAGATAAAAGCTCATTTAGGAACGACATGAACATGCTGCGTAGGTAGCTGTTTATCAGTAAATATCTCCACTGAGATTAAGAAAAGCAGTAGCTTAATAAATTAAGTACTTCCTGGTATGGTTACTGTACTGGTAACTCCCCAAAAGAATCTGGATTGTGGTGAGGGAACAGAGAAAAAAGCTCATTTAGGACCTGCACTTACAAAGGGGGTAGGCAGCTGTATATCAGGGACTAAACCTTCTGAGAATAAAAACAGCTGCAGCTTGTTAAGGTAATTACACAGGGGAAAGGATAATGTACTGGGAACTCCTCAGAAGAATCTGATTTGTGGTGAGGGGAGAGAGATAAAAGCTCATTTAGGAACGACATGAACATGCTGCGTAGGTAGCTGTTTATCAGTAAATATCTCCACTGAGATTAAGAAAAGCAGTAGCTTAATAAATTAAGTACTTCCTGGTATGGTTACTGTACTGGTAACTCCCCAAAAGAATCTGGATTGTGGTGAGGGAACAGAGAAAAAAGCTCATTTAGGACCTGCACTTACGAAGGGGGTAGGCAGCTGTATATCAGGGACTAAACTTTCTGAGAATAAAAACAGCTGGAGCTTGTTAAGGTAATTACACAGGAGAAAGGATAAAGTACTGGGAACTCCTCAGAAAAATCTGATTTGTGGTGAGGGGAGAGAGATAAAAGCTCATTTAGGAACGACATGAACATGCTGCGTAGGTAGCTGTTTATCAGTAAATATCTCCACTGAGCTTTAGAAAAGCAGTAGCATAATAAATTAAGTATTTCCTGGTATGGTTACTGTACTGGTAACTCCCCAAAAGAATCTGGATTGTGGTGAGGGAACAGAGAAAAAAGCTCATTTAGGACCTGCACTTACGAAGGGGGTAGGTAGCTGTATATCAGGGAGTAAAGCTTCTGAGAATAAAAACAGCTGGAGCTTGTTAAGGTAATTACACAGGAGAAAGGATAAAGTACTGGGAACTCCTCAGAAGAATCTGATTTGTGGTGAGGGGAGAGAGATAAAAGCTCATTCAGGAACGACATGAACATGCTGCGTACGTAGCTGTTTATCAGTAAATATCTCCACTGAGCTTTAGAAAAAGCAGTAGCTTAATAAATTAAGTACTTCCTGGTATGGTTACTGTACTGGTAACTCCCCAAAAGAATCTGGATTGTGGTGAGGGAACAGAGAAAAAAGCTCATTTAGGACCTGCATTTACCAAGGGGGTAGGCAGCTGTATATCAGGGACTAACCTTCTGAGAATAAAAACAGCTGGAGCTTGTTAAGGTAATTACACAGGAGAAAGGATAAAGTACTGGGAACTCCTCAGAAGAATCTGATTTGTGGTGAGGGGAGAGAGATAAAAGCTCATTTAGGAACGACATGAACATGCTGGGTAGGTAGCTGTTTATCAGTAAATATCTCCACTGAGCTTTAGAAAAGCAGTAGCTTAATAAATTAAGTACTTCCTAGTATGGTTACTGTACTGGTAACTCCCAAAAGAATCTGGATTGTGGTGAGGGAACTGAGAAAAAAGCTCATTTAGGACCTGCACTTACGAAGGGGGTAGGCAGCTGTATATCAGGGAGTAAACATTCTGAGAATAAAAACAGCTGCAGCTTGTTAAGGTAATTACACAGGGGAAAGGATAATGTACTGGGAACTCCTCAGAAGAATCTGATTTGTGGTGAGGGGAGAGAGATAAAAGCTCATTTAGGAACCACATGAACATGCTGCGTAGGTAGCTGTTTATCAGTAAATATCTCCACTGAGATTAAGAAAAGCAGTAGCTTAATAAATTAAGTACTTCCTGGTATGGTTACTGTACTGGTAACTCCCCAAAAGAATCTGGATTGTGGTGAGGGAACAGAGAAAAAAGCTCATTTAGGACCTGCACTTACGAAGGGGGTAGGCAGCTGTATATCAGAGAGTAAACCTTCTGAGAATAAAAACAGCTGTAGCTTGTTAAGGTAATTACACAGGAGAAAGGATAAAGTACTGGGAACTCCTCAGAAGAATCTGATTTGTGGTGAGGGGAGAGAGATAAAAGCTCATTTAGGAACGACATGAACATGCTGCGTAGGTTGCTGTTTATCAGTAAATATCTCCACTGAGCTTTAGAAAAGCAGTAGCTTAATAAAATAAGTACTTCCTGGTATGGTTACTGTACTGGTAACTCCCCAAAAGAATCTGGATTGTGGTGAGGGAACAGAGAAAAAAGCTCATTTAGGACCTGCACTTACGAAGGGGGTAGGCAGCTGTATATCAGGGAGTAAAGCTTCTGAGAATAAAAACAGCTGCAGCTTGTTAAGGTAATTACACAGGGGAAAGGATAATGTACTGGGAACTCCTCAGAAGAATCTGATTTGTGGTGAGGGGAGAGAGATAAAAGCTCATTTAGGAACGACATGAACATGCTGCGTAGGTAGCTGTTTATCAGTAAATATCTCCACTGAGAGTAAGCAACGCAGTAGCTTAATAAATTAAGTACTTCCTGGTATGGTTACTGTACTGGTAACTCCCCAAAAGAATCTGGATTGTGGTGAGGGAACAGAGAAAAAAGCTCATTTAGGACCTGCACTTACGAAGGGGGTAGGCAGCTGTATATCAGGGAGTAAACCTTCTGAGAATAAAAACAGCTGGAGCTTGTTAAGGTAATTACACAGGGGAAAGGATAATGTACTGGGAACTCCTCAGAAGAATCTGATTTGTGGTGAGGGGAGAGAGATAAAAGCTCATTTAGGAACGACATGAACATGCTGCGTAGGTAGCTGTTTATCAGTAAATATCTCCACTGAGATTAAGAAAAGCAGTAGCTTAATAAATTAAGTACTTCCTGGTATGGTTACTGTACTGGTAACTCCCCAAAAGAATCTGGATTGTGGTGAGGGAACAGAGAAAAAAGCTCATTTAGGACCTGCACTTACGAAGGGGGTAGGCAGCTGTATATCAGGGAGTAAACCTTCTGAGAATAAAAACAGCTGGAGCTTGTTAAGGTAATTACACAGGAGAAAGGATAAAGTACTGGGAACTCCTCAGAAGAATCTTATTTGTGGTGAGGGGAGAGAGATAAATGCTCATTTAGGAACGACATGAACATGCTGCGTAGGTAGCTGTTTATCAGTAAATATCTCCACTGAGCTTTAGAAAAGCAGTAGCTTAATAAATTAAGTACTTCCTGGTATGGTTACTGTACTGGTAACTCCCCAAAAGAATCTGGATTGTGGTGAGGGAACAGAGAAAAAAGCTCATTTAGGACCTGCACTTACGAAGGGGGTAGGCAGCTGTATATCAGGGAGTAAAGCTTCTGAGAATAAAAACAGCTGCAGCTTGTTAAGGTAATTACACAGGAGAAAGGATAAAGTACTGGGAACTCCTCAGAAGAATCTGATTTGTGGTGAGGGGAGAGAGATAAAAGCTCATTTAGGAACGACATGAACATGCTGCGTAGGTAGCTGTTTATCAGTAAATATCTCCACTGAGCTTTAGAAAAGCAGTAGCTTAATAAATTAAGTACTTCCTGGTATGGTTACTGTACTGGTAACTCCCCAAAAGAATCTGGATTGTGGTGAGGGAACAGAGAAAAAAGCTCATTTAGGACCTGCACTTACGAAGGGGGTAGGCAGCTGTATATCAGAGAGTAAAGCTTCTGAGAATAAAAACAGCTGCAGCTTGTTAAGGTAATTACACAGGGGAAAGGATAATGTACTGGGAACTCCTCAGAAGAATCTGATTCGTGGTGAGGGGAGAGAGATAAAAGCTCATTTAGGAACGACATGAACATGCTGCGTAGGTAGCAGTTCATCAGTAAATATCTCCACTGAGATTAAGAAAAGCAGTAGCTTAATAAATTAAGTACTTCCTGGTATGGTTACTGTACTGGTAACTCCCCAAAAGAATCTGGATTGTGGTGAGGGAACAGAGAAAAAAGCTCATTTAGGACCTGCACTTACGAAGGGGGTAGGCAGCTGTATATCAGGGAGTAAAGCTTCTGAGAATAAAAACAGCTGGAGCTTGCTAAGGTAATTACACAGGAGAAAGGATAAAGTACTGGGAATTCCTCAGAAGAATCTGATTTGTGGTGAGGGGAGAGAGATAAAAGCTCATTTAGGAACGACATGAACATGCTGCGTAGGTAGCTGTTTATCAGTAAATATCTCCACTGAGAGTAAGCAAAGCAGTAGCTTAATAAATTAAGTACTTCCTGGTATGGTTACTGTACTGGTAACTCCCCAACAGAATCTGGATTGTGGTGAGGGAACAGAGAAAAAAGCTCATTTAGGACCTGCACTTACGAAGGGGGTAGGCAGCTGTATATCAGGGAGTAAACCTTCTGAGAATAAAAACAGCTGGAGCTTGTTAAGGTAATTACACAGGGGAAAGGATAATGTACTGGGAACTCCTCAGAAGAATCTGATTTGTGGTGAGGGGAGAGAGATAAAAGCTCATTTAGGAACGACATGAACATGCTGCGTAGGTAGCTGTTTATCAGTAAATATCTCCACTGAGATTAAGAAAAGCAGTAGCTTAATAAATTAAGTACTTCCTGGTATGGTTACTGTACTGGTAACTCCCCAAAAGAATCTGGATTGTGGTGAGGGAACAGAGAAAAAAGCTCATTTAGGACCTGCACTTACGAAGGGGGTAGGCAGCTGTATATCAGGGAGTAAACCTTCTGAGAATAAAAACAGCTGGAGCTTGTTAAGGTAATTACACAGGAGAAAGGATAAAGTACTGGGAACTCCTCAGAAGAATCTTATTTGTGGTGAGGGGAGAGAGATAAATGCTCATTTAGGAACGACATGAACATGCTGCGTAGGTAGCTGTTTATCAGTAAATATCTCCACTGAGCTTTAGAAAAGCAGTAGCTTAATAAATTAAGTACTTCCTGGTATGGTTACTGTACTGGTAACTCCCCAAAAGAATCTGGATTGTGGTGAGGGAACAGAGAAAAAAGCTCATTTAGGACCTGCACTTACGAAGGGGGTAGGCAGCTGTATATCAGGGAGTAAAGCTTCTGAGAATAAAAACAGCTGCAGCTTGTTAAGGTAATTACACAGGAGAAAGGATAAAGTACTGGGAACTCCTCAGAAGAATCTGATTTGTGGTGAGGGGAGAGAGATAAAAGCTCATTTAGGAACGACATGAACATGCTGCGTAGGTAGCTGTTTATCAGTAAATATCTCCACTGAGCTTTAGAAAAGCAGTAGTTTAATAAATTAAGTACTTCCTGGTATGGTTACTGTACTGGTAACTCCCCAAAAGAATCTGGATTGTGTTGAGGGAACAGAGAAAAAAGCTCATTTAGGACCTGCACTTACGAAGGGGGTAGGCAGCTGTATATCAGAGAGTAAAGCTTCTGAGAATAAAAACAGCTGCAGCTTGTTAAGGTAATTACACAGGGGAAAGGATAATGTACTGGGAACTCCTCAGAAGAATCTGATTCGTGGTGAGGGGAGAGAGATAAAAGCTCATTTAGGAACGACATGAACATGCTGCGTAGGTAGCAGTTCATCAGTAAATATCTCCACTGAGATTAAGAAAAGCAGTAGCTTAATAAATTAAGTACTTCCTGGTATGGTTACTGTACTGGTAACTCCCCAAAAGAATCTGGATTGTGGTGAGGGAACAGAGAAAAAAGCTCATTTAGGACCTTCACTTACGAAGGGGGTAGGCAGCTGTATATCAGGGAGTAAACCTTCTGAGAATAAAAACAGCTGGAGCTTGTTAAGGTAATTACACAGGAGAAAGGATAAAGTACTGGGAATTCCTCAGAAGAATCTGATTTGTGGTGAGGGGAGAGAGATAAAAGCTCATTTAGGAACGACATGAACATGCTGCGTAGGTAGCTGTTTATCAGTAAATATCTCCACTGAGAGTAAGCAAAGCAGTAGCTTAATAAATTAAGTACTTCCTGGTATGGTTACTGTACTGGTAACTCCCCAAAAGAATCTGGATTGTGGTGAGGGAACAGAGAAAAAAGCTCATTTAGGACCTGCACTTACGAAGGGGGTAGGCAGCTGTATATCAGGGAGTAAAGATTCTGAGAATAAAAACAGCTGCAGCTTGTTAAGGTAATTACACAGGGGAAAGGATAATGTACTGGGAACTCCTCAGAAGAATCTGATTCGTGGTGAGGGGAGAGAGATAAAAGCTGATTTAGGAACGACATGAACATGCTGCGTAGGTAGCTGTTTATCAGTAAATATCTCCACTGAGATTAAGAAAAGCAGTAGCTTAATAAATTAAGTACTTCCTGGTATGGTTACTGTACTGGTAACTCCCCAAAAGAATCTGGATTGTGGTGAGGGAACAGAGAAAAAAGCTCATTTAGGACCTGCACTTACGAAGGGGGTAGGCAGCTGTATATCAGGGACTAAACCTTCTGAGAATAAAAACAGCTGGAGCTTGTTAAGGTAATTACACAGGGGAAAGGATAATGTACTGGGACCTCCTCAGAAGAATCTGATTTGTGGTGAGGGGAGAGAGATAAAAGCTCATTTAGGAACGACATGAACATGCTGCGTAGGTAGCTGTTTATCAGTAAATATCTCCACTGAGATTAAGAAAAGCAGTAGCTTAATAAATTAAGTACTTCCTGGTATGGTTACTGTACTGGTAACTCCCCAAAAGAATCTGGATTGTGGTGAGGGAACAGAGAAAAAAGCTCATTTAGGACCTGCACTTACGAAGGGGGTAGGCAGCTGTATATCAGGGAGTAAACCTTCTGAGAATAAAAACAGCTGGAGCTTGTTAAGGTAATTACACAAGAGAAAGGATAAAGTACTGGGAACTCCTCAGAAGAATCTGATTTGTGGTGAGGGGAGAGAGATAAAAGCTCATTTAGGAACGACATGAACATGCTGCGTAGGTAGCTGTTTATCAGTAAATATCTCCACTGAGCTTTAGAAAAGCAGTAGCTTAATAAATTAAGTACTTCCTGGTATGGTTACTGTACTGGTAACTCCCCAAAAGAATCTGGATTGTGGTGAGGGAACAGAGAAAAAAGCTCATTTAGGACCTGCACTTACGAAGGGGGTAAGCAGCTGTATATCAGGGAGTAAAGCTTCTGAGAATAAAAACAGCTGCAGCTTGTTAAGGTAATTACACAGGGGAAAGGATAATGTACTGGGAACTCCTCAGAAGAATCTGATTTGTGGTGAGGGGAGAGAGATAAAAGCTCATTCAGGAACGACATGAACATGCTGCGTACGTAGCTGTTTATCAGTAAATATCTCCACTGAGCTTTAGAAAAGCAGTAGCTTAATAAATTAAGTACTTCCTGGTATGGTTACTGTACTGGTAACTCCCCAAAAGAATCTGGATTGTGGTGAGGGAACAGAGAAAAAAGCTCATTTAGGACCTGCATTTACCAAGGGGGTAGGCAGCTGTATATCAGGGAGTAAAGCTTCTGAGAATAAAAACAGCTGCACCTTGTTAAGGTAATTACACAGGAGAAAGGATAAAGTACTGGGACCTCCTCAGAAGAATCTGATTTGTGGTGAGGGGAGAGAGAATAAAGCTCATTTAGGAACGACATGAACATGCTGCGTAGGTAGCTGTTTATCAGTAAATATCTCCACTGAGATTAAGAAAAGCAGTAGCTTAATAAATTAAGTACTTCCTGGTATGGTTACTGTACTGGTAACTCCCCAAAAGAATCTGGATTGTGGTGAGGGAATAGAGAAAAAAGCTCATTTAGGACCTGCACTTACGAAGGGGGTAGGCAGCTGTATATCAGGGACTAAACCTTCTGAGAATAAAAACAGCTGCAGCTTGTTAAGGTAATTACACAGGGGAAAGGATAATGTACTGGGAACTCCTCAGAAGAATCTGATTTGTGGTGAGGGGAGAGAGATAAAAGCTCATTTAGGAACGACATGAACATGCTGCGTAGGTAGCTGTTTATCAGTAAATATCTCCACTGAGATTAAGAAAAGCAGTAGCTTAATAAATTAAGTACTTCCTGGTATGGTTACTGTACTGGTAACTCCCCAAAAGAATCTGGATTGTGGTGAGGGAACAGAGAAAAAAGCTCATTTAGGACCTGCACTTACGAAGGGGGTAGGCAGCTGTATATCAGGGACTAAACCTTCTGAGAATAAAAACAGCTGGAGCTTGTTAAGGTAATTACACAGGAGAAAGGATAAAGTACTGGGAACTCCTCAGAAGAATCTGATTTGTGGTGAGGGGAGAGAGATAAAAGCTCATTTAGGAACGACATGAACATGCTGGGTAGGTAGCTGTTTATCAGTAAATATCTCCACTGAGCTTTAGAAAAGCAGTAGCTTAATAAATTAAGTACTTCCTAGTATGGTTACTGTACTGGTAACTCCCCAAAAGAATCTGGATTGTGGTGAGGGAACTGAGAAAAAAGCTCATTTAGGACCTGCACTTACGAAGGGGGTAGGCAGCTGTATATCAGGGAGTAAACATTCTGAGAATAAAAACAGCTGCAGCTTGTTAAGGTAATTACACAGGGGAAAGGATAATGTACTGGGAACTCCTCAGAAGAATCTGATTTGTGGTGAGGGGAGAGAGATAAAAGCTCATTTAGGAACCACATGAACATGCTGCGTAGGTAGCTGTTTATCAGTAAATATCTCCACTGAGATTAAGAAAAGCAGTAGCTTAATAAATTAAGTACTTCCTGGTATGGTTACTGTACTGGTAACTCCCCAAAAGAATCTGGATTGTGGTGAGGGAACAGAGAAAAAAGCTCATTTAGGACCTGCACTTACGAAGGGGGTAGGCAGCTGTATATCAGAGAGTAAACCTTCTGAGAATAAAAACAGCTGTAGCTTGTTAAGGTAATTACACAGGAGAAAGGATAAAGTACTGGGAACTCCTCAGAAGAATCTGATTTGTGGTGAGGGGAGAGAGATAAAAGCTCATTTAGGAACGACATGAACATGCTGCGTAGGTTGCTGTTTATCAGTAAATATCTCCACTGAGCTTTAGAAAAGCAGTAGCTTAATAAAATAAGTACTTCCTGGTATGGTTACTGTACTGGTAACTCCCCAAAAGAATCTGGATTGTGGTGAGGGAACAGAGAAAAAAGCTCATTTAGGACCTGCACTTACGAAGGGGGTAGGCAGCTGTATATCAGGGAGTAAAGCTTCTGAGAATAAAAACAGCTGCAGCTTGTTAAGGTAATTACACAGGGGAAAGGATAATGTACTGGGAACTCCTCAGAAGAATCTGATTTGTGGTGAGGGGAGAGAGATAAAAGCTCATTTAGGAACGACATGAACATGCTGCGTAGGTAGCTGTTTATCAGTAAATATCTCCACTGAGAGTAAGCAACGCAGTAGCTTAATAAATTAAGTACTTCCTGGTATGGTTACTGTACTGGTAACTCCCCAAAAGAATCTGGATTGTGGTGAGGGAACAGAGAAAAAAGCTCATTTAGGACCTGCACTTACGAAGGGGGTAGGCAGCTGTATATCAGGGAGTAAACCTTCTGAGAATAAAAACAGCTGGAGCTTGTTAAGGTAATTACACAGGGGAAAGGATAATGTACTGGGAACTCCTCAGAAGAATCTGATTTGTGGTGAGGGGAGAGAGATAAAAGCTCATTTAGGAACGACATGAACATGCTGCGTAGGTAGCTGTTTATCAGTAAATATCTCCACTGAGATTAAGAAAAGCAGTAGCTTAATAAATTAAGTACTTCCTGGTATGGTTACTGTACTGGTAACTCCCCAAAAGAATCTGGATTGTGGTGAGGGAACAGAGAAAAAAGCTCATTTAGGACCTGCACTTACGAAGGGGGTAGGCAGCTGTATATCAGGGAGTAAACCTTCTGAGAATAAAAACAGCTGGAGCTTGTTAAGGTAATTACACAGGAGAAAGGATAAAGTACTGGGAACTCCTCAGAAGAATCTTATTTGTGGTGAGGGGAGAGAGATAAATGCTCATTTAGGAACGACATGAACATGCTGCGTAGGTAGCTGTTTATCAGTAAATATCTCCACTGAGCTTTAGAAAAGCAGTAGCTTAATAAATTAAGTACTTCCTGGTATGGTTACTGTACTGGTAACTCCCCAAAAGAATCTGGATTGTGGTGAGGGAACAGAGAAAAAAGCTCATTTAGGACCTGCACTTACGAAGGGGGTAGGCAGCTGTATATCAGGGAGTAAAGCTTCTGAGAATAAAAACAGCTGCAGCTTGTTAAGGTAATTACACAGGAGAAAGGATAAAGTACTGGGAACTCCTCAGAAGAATCTGATTTGTGGTGAGGGGAGAGAGATAAAAGCTCATTTAGGAACGACATGAACATGCTGCGTAGGTAGCTGTTTATCAGTAAATATCTCCACTGAGCTTTAGAAAAGCAGTAGCTTAATAAATTAAGTACTTCCTGGTATGGTTACTGTACTGGTAACTCCCCAAAAGAATCTGGATTGTGGTGAGGGAACAGAGAAAAAAGCTCATTTAGGACCTGCACTTACGAAGGGGGTAGGCAGCTGTATATCAGAGAGTAAAGCTTCTGAGAATAAAAACAGCTGCAGCTTGTTAAGGTAATTACACAGGGGAAAGGATAATGTACTGGGAACTCCTCAGAAGAATCTGATTCGTGGTGAGGGGAGAGAGATAAAAGCTCATTTAGGAACGACATGAACATGCTGCGTAGGTAGCAGTTCATCAGTAAATATCTCCACTGAGATTAAGAAAAGCAGTAGCTTAATAAATTAAGTACTTCCTGGTATGGTTACTGTACTGGTAACTCCCCAAAAGAATCTGGATTGTGGTGAGGGAACAGAGAAAAAAGCTCATTTAGGACCTGCACTTACGAAGGGGGTAGGCAGCTGTATATCAGGGAGTAAAGCTTCTGAGAATAAAAACAGCTGGAGCTTGTTAAGGTAATTACACAGGAGAAAGGATAAAGTACTGGGAATTCCTCAGAAGAATCTGATTTGTGGTGAGGGGAGAGAGATAAAAGCTCATTTAGGAACGACATGAACATGCTGCGTAGGTAGCTGTTTATCAGTAAATATCTCCACTGAGAGTAAGCAAAGCAGTAGCTTAATAAATTAAGTACTTCCTGGTATGGTTACTGTACTGGTAACTCCCCAAAAGAATCTGGATTGTGGTGAGGGAACAGAGAAAAAAGCTCATTTAGGACCTGCACTTACGAAGGGGGTAGGCAGCTGTATATCAGGGAGTAAACCTTCTGAGAATAAAAACAGCTGGAGCTTGTTAAGGTAATTACACAGGGGAAAGGATAATGTACTGGGAACTCCTCAGAAGAATCTGATTTGTGGTGAGGGGAGAGAGATAAAAGCTCATTTAGGAACGACATGAACATGCTGCGTAGGTAGCTGTTTATCAGTAAATATCTCCACTGAGATTAAGAAAAGCAGTAGCTTAATAAATTAAGTACTTCCTGGTATGGTTACTGTACTGGTAACTCCCCAAAAGAATCTGGATTGTGGTGAGGGAACAGAGAAAAAAGCTCATTTAGGACCTGCACTTACGAAGGGGGTAGGCAGCTGTATATCAGGGAGTAAACCTTCTGAGAATAAAAACAGCTGGAGCTTGTTAAGGTAATTACACAGGAGAAAGGATAAAGTACTGGGAACTCCTCAGAAGAATCTTATTTGTGGTGAGGGGAGAGAGATAAATGCTCATTTAGGAACGACATGAACATGCTGCGTAGGTAGCTGTTTATCAGTAAATATCTCCACTGAGCTTTAGAAAAGCAGTAGCTTAATAAATTAAGTACTTCCTGGTATGGTTACTGTACTGGTAACTCCCCAAAAGAATCTGGATTGTGGTGAGGGAACAGAGAAAAAAGCTCATTTAGGACCTGCACTTACGAAGGGGGTAGGCAGCTGTATATCAGGGAGTAAAGCTTCTGAGAATAAAAACAGCTGCAGCTTGTTAAGGTAATTACACAGGAGAAAGGATAAAGTACTGGGAACTCCTCAGAAGAATCTGATTTGTGGTGAGGGGAGAGAGATAAAAGCTCATTTAGGAACGACATGAACATGCTGCGTAGGTAGCTGTTTATCAGTAAATATCTCCACTGAGCTTTAGAAAAGCAGTAGTTTAATAAATTAAGTACTTCCTGGTATGGTTACTGTACTGGTAACTCCCCAAAAGAATCTGGATTGTGTTGAGGGAACAGAGAAAAAAGCTCATTTAGGACCTGCACTTACGAAGGGGGTAGGCAGCTGTATATCAGAGAGTAAAGCTTCTGAGAATAAAAACAGCTGCAGCTTGTTAAGGTAATTACACAGGGGAAAGGATAATGTACTGGGAACTCCTCAGAAGAATCTGATTCGTGGTGAGGGGAGAGAGATAAAAGCTCATTTAGGAACGACATGAACATGCTGCGTAGGTAGCAGTTCATCAGTAAATATCTCCACTGAGATTAAGAAAAGCAGTAGCTTAATAAATTAAGTACTTCCTGGTATGGTTACTGTACTGGTAACTCCCCAAAAGAATCTGGATTGTGGTGAGGGAACAGAGAAAAAAGCTCATTTAGGACCTTCACTTACGAAGGGGGTAGGCAGCTGTATATCAGGGAGTAAACCTTCTGAGAATAAAAACAGCTGGAGCTTGTTAAGGTAATTACACAGGAGAAAGGATAAAGTACTGGGAATTCCTCAGAAGAATCTGATTTGTGGTGAGGGGAGAGAGATAAAAGCTCATTTAGGAACGACATGAACATGCTGCGTAGGTAGCTGTTTATCAGTAAATATCTCCACTGAGAGTAAGCAAAGCAGTAGCTTAATAAATTAAGTACTTCCTGGTATGGTTACTGTACTGGTAACTCCCCAAAAGAATCTGGATTGTGGTGAGGGAACAGAGAAAAAAGCTCATTTAGGACCTGCACTTACGAAGGGGGTAGGCAGCTGTATATCAGGGAGTAAAGATTCTGAGAATAAAAACAGCTGCAGCTTGTTAAGGTAATTACACAGGGGAAAGGATAATGTACTGGGAACTCCTCAGAAGAATCTGATTCGTGGTGAGGGGAGAGAGATAAAAGCTGATTTAGGAACGACATGAACATGCTGCGTAGGTAGCTGTTTATCAGTAAATATCTCCACTGAGATTAAGAAAAGCAGTAGCTTAATAAATTAAGTACTTCCTGGTATGGTTACTGTACTGGTAACTCCCCAAAAGAATCTGGATTGTGGTGAGGGAACAGAGAAAAAAGCTCATTTAGGACCTGCACTTACGAAGGGGGTAGGCAGCTGTATATCAGGGACTAAACCTTCTGAGAATAAAAACAGCTGGAGCTTGTTAAGGTAATTACACAGGGGAAAGGATAATGTACTGGGAACTCCTCAGAAGAATCTGATTTGTGGTGAGGGGAGAGAGATAAAAGCTCATTTAGGAACGACATGAACATGCTGCGTAGGTAGCTGTTTATCAGTAAATATCTCCACTGAGATTAAGAAAAGCAGTAGCTTAATAAATTAAGTACTTCCTGGTATGGTTACTGTACTGGTAACTCCCCAAAAGAATCTGGATTGTGGTGAGGGAACAGAGAAAAAAGCTCATTTAGGACCTGCACTTACGAAGGGGGTAGGCAGCTGTATATCAGGGAGTAAACCTTCTGAGAATAAAAACAGCTGGAGCTTGTTAAGGTAATTACACAAGAGAAAGGATAAAGTACTGGGAACTCCTCAGAAGAATCTGATTTGTGGTGAGGGGAGAGAGATAAAAGCTCATTTAGGAACGACATGAACATGCTGCGTAGGTAGCTGTTTATCAGTAAATATCTCCACTGAGCTTTAGAAAAGCAGTAGCTTAATAAATTAAGTACTTCCTGGTATGGTTACTGTACTGGTAACTCCCCAAAAGAATCTGGATTGTGGTGAGGGAACAGAGAAAAAAGCTCATTTAGGACCTGCACTTACGAAGGGGGTAGGCAGCTGTATATCAGGGAGTAAAGCTTCTGAGAATAAAAACAGCTGCAGCTTGTTAAGGTAATTACACAGGGGAAAGGATAATGTACTGGGAACTCCTCAGAAGAATCTGATTTGTGGTGAGGGGAGAGAGATAAAAGCTCATTTAGGAACGACATGAACATGCTGCGTAGGTAGCTATTTATCAGTAAATATCTCCAATGAGATTAAGAAAAGCAGTAGCTTAATAAATTAAGTACCTCCTGGTATGGTTACTGTACTGGTAACTCCCCAAAAGAATCTGGATTGTGGTGAGGGAACAGAGAAAAAAGTTCATTTAGGACCTGCACTTACGAAGGGGGTAGGCAGCTGTATATCAGGGACTAAACCTTCTGAGAATAAAAACAGCTGGAGCTTGTTAAGGTAATTACACAGGGGAAAGGATAATGTACTGGGAACTCCTCAGAAGAATCTGATTTGTGGTGAGGGGAGAGAGATAAAAGCTCATTTAGGAACGACATGAACATGCTGCGTAGGTAGCTGTTTATCAGTAAATATCTCCACTGAGATTAAGAAAAGCAGTAGCTTAATAAATTAAGTACTTCCTGGTATGGTTACTGTACTGGTAACTCCCCAAAAGAATCTGGATTGTGGTGAGGGAACAGAGAAAAAAGCTCATTTAGGACCTGCACTTACGAAGGGGGTAGGCAGCTGTATATCAGGGACTAAACCTTCTGAGAATAAAAACAGCTGGAGCTTGTTAAGGTAATTACACAGGGGAAAGGATAATGTACTGGGAACTCCTCAGAAGAATCTGATTTGTGGTGAGGGGAGAGAGATAAAAGCTCATTTAGGAACGACATGAACATGCTGCGTAGGTAGCTGTTTATCAGTAAATATCTCCACTGAGATTAAGAAAAGCAGTAGCTTAATAAATTAAGTACTTCCTGGTATGGTTACTGTACTGGTAACTCCCCAAAAGAATCTGGATTGTGGTGAGGGAACAGAGAAAAAAGCTCATTTAGGACCTGCACTTACGAAGGGGGTAGGCAGCTGTATATCAGGGAGTAAAGCTTCTGAGAATAAAAACAGCTGGAGCTTGTTAAGGTAATTACACAGGAGAAAGGATAAAGTACTGGGAACTCCTCAGAAGAATCTGATTTGTGGTGAGGGGAGAGAGATAAAAGCTCATTTAGGAACGACATGAACATGCTGCGTAGGTAGCTGTTTATCAGTAAATATCTCCACTGAGCTTTAGAAAAGCAGTAGCTTAATAAATTAAGTACTTCCAGGTATGGTTACTGTACTGGTAACTCCCCAAAAGAATCTGGATTGTGGTGAGGGAACAGAGAAAAAAGCTCATTTAGGACCTGCACTTACGAAGGGGGTAGGCAGCTGTATATCAGGGAGTAAAGCTTCTGAGAATAAAAACAGCTGCATCTTGTTAAGGTAATTACACAGGGGAAAGGATAATGTACTGGGAACTCCTCAGAAGAATCTGATTTGTGGTGAGGGGAGAGAGATAAAAGCTCATTTAGGAACGACATGAACATGCTGCGTAGGTAGCTGTTTATCAGTAAATATCTCCACTGAGCTTTAGAAAAGCAGTAGCTTAATAAATTAAGTACTTCCTGGTATGGTTACTGTACTGGTAACTCCCCAAAAGAATCTGGATTGTGGTGAGCGAACAGAGAAAAAAGCTCATTTAGGACCTGCACTTACGAAGGGGGTAGGCAGCTGTATATCAGGGAGTAAACCTTCTGAGAATAAAAACAGCTGGAGCTTGTTAAGGTAATTACACAGGGGAAAGGATAATGTACTGGGAACTCCTCAGAAGAATCTGATTTGTGGTGACGGGAGAGAGAAAAAAGCTCATTTAGGAACGACATGAACATGCTGCATAGGTAGCTGTATATCAGTAAATATCTCCACTGAGATTAAGAAAAGCAGTAGCTTAATAAATTTAGTACTTCCTGGTATGGTTACTGTACTGGTAACTCCCCAAAAGAATCTGGATTGTGGTGAGGGAACAGAGAAAAAAGCTCATTTAGGACCAGCACTTACGAAGGGGGTAGGCAGCTGTATATCAGGGAGTAAAGCTTCTGAGAATAAAAACAGCTGGAGCTTGTTAAGGTAATTACACAGGAGAAAGGATAAAGTACTGGGAACTCCTCAGAAGAATCTGATTTGTGGTGAGGGGAGAGAGATAAAAGCTCATTTAGGAACGACATGAACATGCTGCGTAGGTAGCTGTTTATCAGTAAATATCTCCACTGAGCTTTAGAAAAGCAGTAGCTTAATAAATTAAGTACTTCCTGGTATGGTTACTGTACTGGTAACTCCCCAAAAGAATCAGGATTGTGGTGAGGGAACAGAGAAAAAAGCTCATTTAGGACCTGCACTTACGAAGGGGGTAGGCAGCTGTATATCAGGGAGTAAAGCTTCTGAGAATAAAAACAGCTGCAGCTTGTTAACGTAGTTACACAGGGGAAAGGATAATGTACTGGGAACTCCTCAGAAGAATCTGATTTGTGGTGAGGGGAGAGAGATAAAAGCTCATTTAGGAACGACATGAACATGCTGCGTAGGTAGCTGTTTATCAGTAAATATCTCCACTGAGATTAAGAAAAGCAGTAGCTTAATAAATTAAGTACTTCCTGGTATGGTTACTGTACTGGTAACTCCCCAAAAGAATCTGGATTGTGGTGAGGGAACAGAGAAAAAAGCTCATTTAGGACCTGCACTTACGAAGGGGGTAGGCAGCTGTATATCAGGGACTAAACCTTCTGAGAATAAAAACAGCTGGAGCTTGTTAAGGTAATTACACAGGGGAAAGGATAATGTACTGGGAACTCCACAGAAGAATCTGATTTGTGGTGAGGGGAGAGAGAAAAAAGCTCATTTAGGAACGACATGAACATGCTGCGTAGGTAGCTGTTTATCAGTAAATATCTCCACTGAGATTAAGAAAAGCAGTAGCTTAATAAATTAAGTACTTACTGGTATGGTTACTGTACTGGTAACTCGCCAAAAGAATCTGGATTGTGGTGAGGGAACAGAGAAAAAAGCTCATTTAGGACCTGCACTTACGAAGGGGGTAGGCAGCTGTATATCAGGGAGTAAACCTTCTGAGAATAAAAACAGCTGGAGCTTGTTAACGTAATTACACAGGGGAAAGGATAATGTACTGGGAACTCCTCAGAAGAATCTGATTTGTGGTGAGGGGAGAGAGATAAAAGCTCATTTAGGAACGACATGAACATGCTGCGTAGGTAGCTGTTTATCAGTAAATATCTCCACTGAGATTAAGAAAAGCAGTAGCTTAATAAATTAAGTACTTCCTGGTATGGTTACTGTACTGGTAACTCCCCAAAGAATCTGGATTGTGGTGAGGGAACAGAGAAAAAAGCTCATTTAGAACCTGCACTTACGAAGGGGGTAGGCAGCTGTATATCAGGGAGTAAACCTTCTGAGAATAAAAACAGCTGGAGCTTGTTAAGGTAATTACACAGGAGAAAGGATAAAGTACTGGGAACTCCTCAGAAGAATCTGATTTGTGGTGAGGGGAGAGAGATAAAAGCTCATTTAGGAACGACATGAACATGCTGCGTAGGTAGCTGTTTATCAGTAAATATCTCCACTGAGCTTTAGAAAAGGAGTAGCTAAATAAATTGAGTACTTCCTGGTATGGTTACTGTACTGGTAACTCCCCAAAAGAATCTGGATTGTGGTGAGGGAACAGAGAAAAAAAGCTCATTTAGGACCTGCACTTACGAAGGGGGTAGGCAGCTGTATATCAGGGACTAAACCTTCTGAGAATAAAAACAGCTGGAGTTTGTTAAGGTAATTACACAGGGTAAAGGATAATGTACTGGGAACTCCTCAGAAGAATCTGATTTGTGGTGAGGGGAGAGAGATAAAAGCTCATTTAGGAACGACATGAACATGCTGCGTAGGTAGCTGTTTATCAGTAAATATCTCCACTGAGATTAAGAAAAGCAGTTGCTTAATGAATTAAGTACTTCCTGGTATGGTTACTGTACTGGTAACTCCCCAAAAGAATCTGGATTGTGGTGAGGGAACAGAGAAAAAAGCTCATTTAGGACCTGCACTTACGAAGGGGGTAGGCAGCTGTATATCAGGGAGTAAACCTTCTGAGAATAAAAACAGCTGGAGCTTGTTAAGGTCATTACACAGGGGAAAGGATAATGTACTGGGAACTCCTCAGAAGAATCTGATTTGTGGTGAGGGGAGAGAGATAAAAGCTCATTTAGGAACGACATGAACATGCTGCGTAGGTAGCTGTTTATCAGTAAATATCTCCACTGAGATTAAGAAAAGCAGTAGCTTAATGAATTAAGTACTTCCTGGTATGGTTACTGTACTGGTAACTCCCCAAAAGAATCTGGATTGTGGTGAGGGAACAGAGAAAAAAGCTCATTTAGGACCTGCACTTACGAAGGGGGTAGGCAGCTGTATATCAGGGACTAAACCTTCTGAGAATAAAAACAGCTGGAGCTTGTTAAGGTAATTACACAGGGGAAAGGATAATGTACTGGGAACTCCTCAGAAGAATCTGATTTGTGGTGAGGGGAGAGAGATAAAAGCTCATTTAGGAACGACATGAACATGCTGCGTAGGTAGCTGTTTATCAGTAAATATCTCCACTGAGATTAAGAAAAGCAGTTGCTTAATAAATTAAGTACTTCCTGGTATGGTTACTGTACTGGTAACTCCCCAAAAGAATCTGGATTGTGGTGAGCGAACAGAGAAAAAAGCTCATTTAGGACCTGCACTTACGAAGTGGGTAGGCAGCTGTATATCAGGGAGTAAACCTTCTGAGAATAAAAACAGCTGGAGCTTGTTAAGGTAATTACACAGGAGAAAGGATAAAGTACTGGGAACTCCTCAGAAGAATCTGATTTGTGGTGAGGGGAGAGAGATAAAAGCTCATTTAGGAACGACATGAACATGCTGCGTAGGTAGCTGTTTATCAGTAAATATCTCCACTGAGCTTTAGAAAAGCAGTAGCTTAATAAATTAAGTACTTCCTGGTATGGTTACTGTACTGGTAACTCCCCAAAAGAATCTGGATTGTGGTGAGCGAACAGAGAAAAAAGCTCATTTAGGACCTGCACTTACGAAGGGGGTAGGCAGCTGTATATCAGGGAGTAAACCTTCTGAGAATAAAAACAGCTGGAGCTTGTTAAGGTAATTACACAGGGGAAAGGATAATGTACTGGGAACTCCTCAGAAGAATCTGATTTGTGGTGACGGGAGAGAGAAAAAAGCTCATTTAGGAACGACATGAACATGCTGCGTAGGTAGCTGTATATCAGTAAATATCTCCACTGAGATTAAGAAAAGCAGTAGCTTAATAAATTTAGTACTTCCTGGTATGGTTACTGTACTGGTAACTCCCCAAAAGAATCTGGATTGTGGTGAGGGAACAGAGAAAAAAGCTCATTTAGGACCAGCACTTACGAAGGGGGTAGGCAGCTGTATATCAGGGAGTAAAGCTTCTGAGAATAAAAACAGCTGGAGCTTGTTAAGGTAATTACACAGGAGAAAGGATAAAGTACTGGGAACTCCTCAGAAGAATCTGATTTGTGGTGAGGGGAGAGAGATAAAAGCTCATTTAGGAACGACATGAACATGCTGCGTAGGTAGCTGTTTATCAGTAAATATCTCCACTGAGCTTTAGAAAAGCAGTAGCTTAATAAATTAAGTACTTCCTGGTATGGTTACTGTACTGGTAACTCCCCAAAAGAATCAGGATTGTGGTGAGGGAACAGAGAAAAAAGCTCATTTAGGACCTGCACTTACGAAGGGGGTAGGCAGCTGTATATCAGGGAGTAAAGCTTCTGAGAATAAAAACAGCTGCAGCTTGTTAACGTAGTTACACAGGGGAAAGGATAATGTACTGGGAACTCCTCAGAAGAATCTGATTTGTGGTGAGGGGAGAGAGATAAAAGCTCATTTAGGAACGACATGAACATGCTGCGTAGGTAGCTGTTTATCAGTAAATATCTCCACTGAGATTAAGAAAAGCAGTAGCTTAATAAATTAAGTACTTCCTGGTATGGTTACTGTACTGGTAACTCCCCAAAAGAATCTGGATTGTGGTGAGGGAACAGAGAAAAAAGCTCATTTAGGACCTGCACTTACGAAGGGGGTAGGCAGCTGTATATCAGGGACTAAACCTTCTGAGAATAAAAACAGCTGGAGCTTGTTAAGGTAATTACACAGGGGAAAGGATAATGTACTCGGAACTCCACAGAAGAATCTGATTTGTGGTGAGGGGAGAGAGAAAAAAGCTCATTTAGGAACGACATGAACATGCTGCGTAGGTAGCTGTTTATCAGTAAATATCTCCACTGAGATTAAGAAAAGCAGTAGCTTAATAAATTAAGTACTTACTGGTATGGTTACTGTACTGGTAACTCGCCAAAAGAATCTGGATTGTGGTGAGGGAACAGAGAAAAAAGCTCATTTAGGACCTGCACTTACGAAGGGGGTAGGCAGCTGTATATCAGGGAGTAAACCTTCTGAGAATAAAAACAGCTGGAGCTTGTTAACGTAATTACACAGGGGAAAGGATAATGTACTGGGAACTACTCAGAAGAATCTGATTTGTGGTGAGGGGAGAGAGATAAAAGCTCATTTAGGAACGACATGAACATGCTGCGTAGGTAGCTGTTTATCAGTAAATATCTCCACTGAGATTAAGAAAAGCAGTAGCTTAATAAATTAAGTACTTCCTGGTATGGTTACTGTACTGGTAACTCCCCAAAAGAATCTGGATTGTGGTGAGGGAACAGAGAAAAAAGCTCATTTAGGACCTTCACTTACGAAGGGGGTAGGCAGCTGTATATCAGGGACTAAACCTTCTGAGAATAAAAACAGCTGGAGCTTGTTAAGGTAATTACACAGGGGAAAGGATAATGTACTGGGAACTCCTCAGAAGAATCTGATTTGTGGTGAGGGGAGAGAGATAAAAGCTCATTTAGGAACGACATGAACATGCTGCGTAGGTAGCTGTTTATCAGTAAATATCTCCACTGAGATTAAGAAAAGCAGTAGCTTAATAAATTAAGTACTTCCTGGTATGGTTACTGTACTGGTAACTCCCCAAAAGAATCTGGATTGTGGTGAGGGAACAGAGAAAAAAGCTCATTTAGGACCTGCACTTACGAAGGGGGTAGGCAGCTGTATATCAGGGAGTAAACCTTCTGAGAATAAAAACAGCTGGAGCTTGTTAAGGTAATTACACAGGAGAAAGGATAAAGTACTGGGAACTCCTCAGAAGAACCTGATTTGTGGTGAGGGGAGAGAGATAAAAGCTCATTTAGGAACGACATGAACATGCTGCGTAGGTAGCTGTTTATCAGTAAATATCTCCACTGAGCTTTAGAAAAGCAGTAGCTTAATAAATTAAGTACTTCCTGGTATGGTTACTGTACTGGTAACTCCCCAAAAGAATCTGGATTGTGGTGAGGGAACAGAGAAAAAAGCTCATTTAAGACCTGCACTTACGAAGGGGGTAGGCAGCTGTATATCAGGGAGTAAAGCTTCTGAGAATAAAAACAGCTGCAGCTTGTTAAGGTAATTACACAGGGAAATGGATTATGTACTGGGAACTCCTCAGAAGAATCTGATTTGTGGTGAGGGGAGAGAGATAAAAGCTCATTTAGGAACGACATGAACATGCTGCGTAGGTAGCTGTTTATCAGTAAATATCTCCACTGACATTAAGGAAAGTAGTAGCTTAATAAATTAAATACTTCCTGGTATGGTTTCTGTACTGGTACCTCCCCAAAAGAATCAGGATTGTGGTGAGGGAACAGAGAAAAAAGCTCATTTAGGACCTGCACTTACGAAGGGGGTAGGCAGCTGTATATCAGGGACTAAACCTTCTGAGAATAAAAACAGCTGGAGCTTGTTAAGGTAATTACACAGGGGAAAGGATAATGTACTGGGACCTCCTCAGAAGAATCTGATTTGTGGTGAGGGGAGAGAGATAAAAGCTCATTTAGGAACGACATGAACATGCTGCGTAGGTAGCTGTTTATCAGTAAATATCTCCACTGAGATTAAGAAAAGCAGTAGCTTAATAAATTAAGTACTTCCTGGTATGGTTACTGTACTGGGAACTCCCCAAAAGAATTTGGATTGTGGTGAGGGAACAGAGAAAAAAGCTCATTTAGGACCTGCACTTACGAAGGGGGTAGGCAGCTGTATATCAGGGAGTAAACCTTCTGAGAATAAAAACAGCTGGAGCTTGTTAAGGTAATTACACAGGAGAAAGGATAAAGTACTGGGAACTCCTCAGAAGAATCTGATTTGTGGTGAGGGGAGAGAGATAAAAGCTCATTTAGGAACGACATGAACATGCTGCGTAGGTAGCTGTTTATCAGTAAATATCTCCACTGAGCTTTAGAAAAGCAGTAGCTTAATAAATTAAGTACTTCCTGGTATGGTTACTGTACTGGTAACTCCCCAAAAAAATCTGGATTGTGGTGAGGGAACAGAGAAAAAAGCTCATTTAGAACCTGCACTTATGAAGGGGGTAGGCAGCTGTATATCAGGGAGTGAAGCTTCTGAGAATAAAAACAGCTGCAGCTTGTTAAGGTAATTACACAGGGGAAAGGATAATGTACTGGGAACTCCTCAGAAGAATCTGATTTGTGGTGAGGGGATAGAGATAAAAGCTCATTAAGAACGACATGAACATGCTGCGTAGGTAGCTGTTTATCAGTAAATATCTCCACTGAGATTAAGAAAAGCAGTAGCTTAATAAATTAAGTACTTCCTGGTATGGTTACTGTACTGGTAACTCCCCAAAAGAATCTGGATTGTGGTGAGGGAAGAGAGAAAAAAGCTCATTTAGGAACTGAACTTACGAAGGGGGTATTCAGCTGTATATCAGGGAGTAAACCTTCTGAAAATAAAAACAGCTGGAGCTTGTTAAGGTAATTACACAGGAGAAAGGATAAAGTACTGGGAACTCCTCAGAAGAACCTGATTTGTGGTGAGGGGAGAGAGATAAAAGCTCATTTAGGAACGACATGAACATGCTGCGTAGGTAGCTGTTTATCAGTAAATATCTCCACTGAGCTTTAGAAAAGCAGTAGCTTAATAAATTAAGTACTTCCTGGTATGGTTACTGTACTGGTAACTCCCCAGAGAATCTGGATTGTGGTGAGGGAACAGAGAAAAAAGCTCATTTAGGACCTGCACTTACGAAGGGTGTAGGCAGCTGTATATCAGGGAGTAAACCTTCTGAGAATAAAAACAGCTGGAGCTTGTTAAGGTAATTACACAGGAGAAAGGATAAAGTACTGGGAACTCCTCAGAAGAATCTGATTTGTGGTGAGGGGAGAGAGATAAAAGCTCATTTAGGAACGACATGAACATGCTGCGTAGGTAGCTGTTTATCAGTAAATATCTCCACTGAGATTAAGAAAAGCAGTAGCTTAATAAATTAAGTACTTCCTGGTATGGTTACTGTACTGGTAACTCCCCAAAAGAATCTGGATTGTGGTGAGGGAACAGAGAAAAAAGCTCATTTAGGACCTGCACTTACGAAGGGGGTAGGCAGCTGTATATCAGGGAGTAAAGCTTCTGAGAATAAAAACAGCTGCAACTTGTTAAGGTAATTACACAGGGGAAAGGATAATGTACTGGGAACTCCTCAGAAGAATCTGATTTGTGGTGAGGGGAGAAAGATAAAAGCTCATTTAGGAACGACATGAACATGCTGCGTAGGTAGCTGTTTATCAGTAAATATCTCCACTGAGATTAAGAAAAGCAGTAGCTTAATAAATTAAGTACTTCCTGGTATGGTTACTGTACTGGTAACTCCCCAAAAGAATCTGGATTGTGGTGAGGGAACAGAGAAAAAAGCACATTTAGGACCTGCACTTACGAAGGGGGTAGGCAGCTGTATATCAGGGACTAAACCTTCTGAGAATAAAAACAGCTGAAGCTTGTTAAGGTAATTACACAGGGGAAAGGATAATGTACTGGGAACTCCTCAGAAGAATCTGATTTGTGGTGAGGGGAGAGAGATAAAAGTTCATTTAGGAACGACATGAACATGCTGCTTAGGTAGCTGTTTATCAGTAAATATCTCCACTGAGATTAAGAAAAGCAGTAGGTTAATAAATTAAGTACTTCCTGGTATGGTTACTGTACTGGTAACTCCCCAAAAGAATCTGGATTTTGGTGAGGGAACAGAGAAAAAAGCTCATTTAGGACCTGCACTTACGAAGGGGGTAGGCAGCTGTATATCAGGGAGTAAAGCTTCTGAGAATAAAAACAGCTGCAGCTTGTTAAGGTAATTACACAGGGGAAAGGATAATGTACTGGGAACTCCTCAGAAGAATCTGATTTGTGGTGAGGGGAGAGAGATAAAAGCTCATTTAGGAACGACATGAACATGCTGCGTAGGTAGCTGTTTATCAGTAAATATCTCCGTACTTCCTGGTATGGTTACTGTACTGGTAACTCCCCAAAAGAATCTGGATTGTGGTGAGGGAACAGAGAAAAAAGCTCATTTAGGACCTGCACTTACGAAGGGGGTAGGCAGCTGTATATCAGCGAGTAAACCTTCTGAGAATAAAAACAGCTGGAGCTTGTTAAGGAAATTACACAGGAGAAAGGATAAAGTACTGGGAACTCCTCAGAAGAATCTGATTTGTGGTGAGGGGAGAGAGATAAAAGCTCATTTAGGAACGACATGAACAGGCTGCGTAGGTAGCTGTTTATCAGTAAATATCTCCACTGAGCTTTAGAAAAGCAGTAGCTTAATAAATTAAGTACTTCCTGGTATGGTTACTGTACTGGTAACTCCCCAAAAGAATCTGGATTGTGGTGAGGGAACAGAGAAAAAAGCTCATTTAGGACCTGCACTTACGAAGGGGGTAGGCAGCTGTATATCAGGGAGTAAAGCTTCTGAGAATAAAAACAGCTGCAGCTTGTTAAGGTAATTACACAGGGGAAAGGATAATGTACTGGGAACTCCTCAGAAGAATCTGATTTGTGGTGAGGGGAGAGAGATAAAAGCTCATTTAGGAACGACATGAACATGCTGCGTAGGTAGCTGTTTATCAGTAAATATCTCCACTGAGATTAAGAAAAGCAGTAGCTTAATAAATTAAGTACTTCCTGGTATGGTTACTGTACTGGTAACTCCCCAAAAGAATCTGGATTGTGGTGAGGGAACAGAGAAAAAAGCTCATTTAGGACCTGCACTTTCGAAGGGGGTAGGCAGCTGTATATCAGGGAGTAAAGCTTCTGAGAATAAAAACAGCTGGAGCTTGTTAAGGTAATTACACAGGGGAAAGGATAATGTACTGGGAACTCCTCAGAAGAATCTGATTTGTGGTGAGGGGAGAGAGATAAAAGCTCATTTAGGAACGACATGAACATGCTGTGTAGGTAGCTGTTTATCAGTAAATATCTCCACTGAGATTAAGAAAAGCAGTAGCTTAATAAATTAAGTTCTTCCTGGTATGGTTACTGTACTGGTAACTCCCCAAAAGAATCTGGATTGTGGTGAGGGAACAGAGAAAAAAGCTCATTTAGGACCTGAACTCAGGAAGGGGGTAGGCAGCTGTATATCAGGGAGTAAAGCTTCGGAGAATAAAAACAGCTGGAGCTTGTTAAGGTAATTACACAGGGGAAAGGATAATGTACTGGGAACTCCTCAGAAGAATCTGATTTGTGGTGAGGGGAGAGAGATAAAAGCTCATTTAAGAACTACATGTACATGCTACTTAGGTAGCTGTTTATCAGTAAATATCTCCACTGAGATTAAGAAAAGCAGTAGGTTAATAAATTAAGTACTTCCTGGTATGATTACTGTACTGGTAACTCCCCAAAAGAATCTGGATTGTGGTGAGGGAACAGAGAAAAAAGCTCATTTAGGACCTGCACTCACGAACGGGGTAGGCAGCTGTATATCAGGGAGTAAACCTTCTGAGAATAAAAACAGCTGGAGCTTGTTAAGGTAATTACACAGGAGAAAGGATAAAGTACTGGGAACTCCTCAGAAGAATCTGATTTGTGGTGAGGGGAGAGAGATAAAAGCTCATTTAGGAAAGACATGTACATGCTGTGTACGTAGCTGTTTATCAGTAAATATCTCCACTGAGATTAAGAAAAGCAGTAGCTTAATAAATTAAGTACTTCCTGGTATGGTTACTGTACTGGTAACTCCCCAAAAGAATCTGGATTGTGGTGAGGGAACAGAGAAAAAAGCTCATTTAGGACCTGCACTTACGAAGGGGGTAGGCAGCTGTATATCAGGGAGTAAACCTTCTGAGAATAAAAACAGCTGGAGCTTGTTAAGGTAATTACACAGGGGAAAGGATAATGTACTGGGAACTCCTCAGAAGAATCTGATTTGTGGTGAGGGGAGAGAGATTAAAGCTCATTAAGGAACGACATGAACATGCTGCGTACGTAGCTGTTTATCAGTAAATATCTCCACTGAGATTAAGAAAAGCAGTAGCTTAATAAATTAAGTACTTCCTGGTATGGTTACTGTACTGGTAACTCCCCAAAAGAATCTGGATTGTGGTGAGGGAACAGAGAAAAAAGCTCATTTAGGACCTGCACTTACGAAGGGGGTAGGCAGCTGTATATCAGGGAGTAAACCTTCTGAGAATAAAAACAGCAGGAGCTTGTTAAGGTAATTACACAGGGGAAAGGATAATGTACTGGGAACTCCTCATAAGAATCTGATTTGTGGTGAGGGGAGAGAGATAAAAGCTCATTTAGGAACGACATGAACATGCTGCGTAGGTAGCTGTTTATCAGTAAATATCTCCACTGAGATTAAGAAAAGCAGTAGCTTAATAAATTAAGTACTTCCTGGCATGGTTACTGTACTGGTAACTCCCCAAAAGAATCTGGATTGTGGTGAGGGCACAGAAAAAAGCTCATATAGGACCTGCACTTACGAAGGGATAGGCAGCTGTATATCAGGGACTAAACCTTCTGAGAATAAAAACAGCTGGAGCTTGTTAAGGTAATTACACAGGGGAAAGGATAATGTACTGGGAACTCCTCAGAAGAATCTGATTTGTGGTGAGGGGAGAGAGATAAAAGCTCAATTAGGAAAGACATGAACATGCTGCGTAGGTAGCTGTTTATCAGTAAATATCTCCACTGAGATTAAGAAAAGCAGTAGCTTAATAAATTAAGTACTTCCTGGTATGGTTACTGTACTGGTAACTCCCCAAAAGAATCTGGATTGTGGTGAGGGAACAGAGAAAAAAGCTCATTTAGGACCTGCACTTACGAAGGGGGTAGGCAGCTGTATATCAGGGAGTAAAGCTTCTGAGAATAAAAACAGCTGCAGCTTGTTAAGGTAATTACACATGGGAAAGGATAATGTACTGGGAACTCCTCAGAAGAATCTGATTTGTGGTGAGGGGAGAGAGATAAAAGCTCATTTAGGAACGACATGAACATGCTGCGTAGGTAGCTGTTTATCAGTAAATATCTCCACTGAGATTAAGAAAAGCAGTAGCTTAATAAATTAAGTACTTCCTGGTATGGTTACTGTACTGGTAACTCCCCAAAAGAATCTGGATTGTGGTGAGGGAACAGAGAAAAAAGCTCATTTAGGACCTGCACTTTCGAAGGGGGTAGGCAGCTGTATATCAGGGAGTAAAGCTTCTGAGAATAAAAACAGCTGCAGCTTGTTAAGGTAATTACACAGGGGAAAGGATAATGTACTGGGAACTCCTCAGAAGAATCTGATTTGTGGTGAGGGGAGAGAGATAAAAGCTCATTTAGGAACGACATGAACATGCTGCGTAGGTAGCTGTTTATCAGTAAATATCTCCACTGAGATTAAGAAAAGCAGTAGCTTAATAAATTAAGTACTTCCTGGTATGGTTACTGTACTGGTAACTCCCCAAAAGAATCTGGATTGTGGTGAGGGAACAGAGAAAAAACCTCATTTAGGAACTGCACTTACGAAGGGGGTAGGCAGCTGTATATCAGGGAGT
Organism: Perognathus longimembris pacificus; assembly: GCF_023159225.1. Classification (NCBI taxonomy): domain Eukaryota; kingdom Metazoa; phylum Chordata; class Mammalia; order Rodentia; family Heteromyidae; genus Perognathus; species Perognathus longimembris. Next base: position 10,656 of record NW_025958669.1, on the reverse strand, counting down.
AAACCTTCTGAGAATAAAAACAGCTGGAGCTTGTTAAGGTAATTACACAGGGGAAAGGATATTGTACTGGGAACTCCTCAGAAGAATCTGATTTGTGGTGAGGGGAGAGAGATAAAAGCTCATTTAAGAACGACATGAACATGCTGCGTAGGTAGCTGTTTATCAGTAAATATCTCCACTGAGATTAAGAAAAGCAGTAGCTTAATAAATTAAGTACTTCCTGGTATGGTTACTGTACTGGTAACTCCCCAAAGAATCTGGATTGTGGTGAGGGAACAGAGAAAAAAGCTCATTTAGGACCTGCACTTACGAAGGGGGTAGGCAGCTGTATATCAGGGAGTAAAGCTTCTGAGAATAAAAACAGCTGGAGCTTGTTAAGGTAATTACACAGGGGAAAGGATAATGTACGGGGAACTCCTCAGAAAAATATGATTTGTGGTGAGGGGAGAGAGATAAAAGCTCATTAAGAACTACATGTACATGCTACTTAGGTAGCTGTTTATCAGTAAATATCTCCACTGAGATTAAGAAAAGCAGTAGGTTAATAAATTAAGTACTTCCTGGTATGGTTACTGTACTGGAAACTCCCCAAAAGAATCTGGATTGTGGTGAGGGAACAGAGAAAAAAGCTCATTTAGGACCTGCACTTACGAATGGGGTAGGCAGCTGTATATCAGGGAGTAAACCTTCTGAGAATAAAAACAGCTGGAGCTTGTTAAGGTAATTACACAAGGGAAAGGATAATGTACTGGGAACTCCTCAGAAGAATCTGATTTGTGGTGAGGGGAGAGAGATAAAAGCTCATTTAGGAACGACATGAACATGCTGCGTAGGTAGCTGTTTATCAGTAAATATCTCCACTGAGATTAAGAAAAGCAGTAGCTTAATAAATTAAGTACTTCCTGGTATGGTTACTGTACTGGTAACTTCCCAAAAGAATCTGGATTGTGGTGAGGGAACAGAGAAAAAAGCTCATTTAGGACCCGCACTTACGAAGGGGGTAGGCAGCTGTATATCAGGGAGTAAACCTTCTGAGAATAAAAACAGCTGGAGCTTGTTAAGGTAATTACACAGGGGAAAGGATAATGTACTGGGAACTCCTCAGAAGATTCTGATTTGTGGTGAGGGGAGAGAGATAAAAGCTCATTAAGGAACGACATGAACATGCTGCGTACGTAGCTGTTTATCAGTAAATGTCTCCACTGAGATTAAGAAAAGCAGTAGCTTAATAAATTAAGTACTTCCTGGTATGGTTACTGTACTGGTAACTCCCCAAAAGAATCTGGATTGTGGTGAGGGAACAGAGAAAAAAGCTCATTTAGGACCTGCACTTACGAAGGGGGTAGGCAGCTGTATTTCAGGGAGTAAAGCTTCTGAGAATAAAAAAAGCTGGAGCTTGTTAAGGTAATTACACAGGGGAAAGGATAATGTACTGGGAACTCCTCAGAAGATTCTGATTTGTGGTGAGGGGAGAGAGATAAAAGCTCATTTAGGAACGACATGAACATGCTGCGTAGGTAGCTGTTTATCAGTAAATATCTCCACTGAGATTAAGAAAAGCAGTAGCTTAATAAATTAAGTACTTCCTGGTATGGTTACTGTACTGGTAACTTCCCAAAAGAATCTGGATTGTGGTGAGGGAACAGAGAAAAAAGCTCATTTAGGACCCGCACTTACGAAGGGGGTAGGCAGCTGTATATAAGGGAGTAAACCTTCTGAGAATAAAAAAAGCTGGAGCTTGTTAAGGTAATTACACAGGGGAAAGGATAATGTACTGGGAACTCCTCAGAAGATTCTGATTTGTGGTGAGGGGAGAGAGATAAAAGCTCATTAAGTAACGACATGAACATGCTGCGTACGTAGCTGTTTATCAGTAAATATCTCCACTGAGATTAAGAAAAGCAGTAGCTTAATAAATTAAGTACTTCCTGGTATGGTTACTGTACTGGTAACTCCCCAAAAGAATCTGGATTGTGGTGAGGGAACAGAGAAAAAAGCTCATTTAGGACCTGCACTTACGAAGGGGGTAGGCAGCTGTATATCAGGGAGTAAACTTTCTGAGAATAAAAACAGCTGGAGCTTGTTAAGGTAATTACACAGGGGAAAGGATAATGTACTGGGAACTCCTCAGAAGAATCTGATTTGTGGTGAGGGGAGATAGATAAAAGCTCATTTAGGAACGACATGAACATGCTGCGTAGGTAGCTGTTTATCAGTAAATATCTCCACTGAGATTAAGAAAAGCAGTAGGTTAATAAATTAAGTACTTCCTGGTATGGTTACTGTACTGGTAACTTCCCAAAAGAATCTAAATTGTGGTGAGGGAACAGAGAAAAAAGCTCATTTAGGACCCGCACTTACGAAGGGGGTAGGCAGCTGTATATCAGGGAGTAAACCTTCTGAGAATAAAAACAGCTGGAGCTTGTTAAGGTAACTACACAGGGGAAAGGATAATGTACTGGGAACTCCTCAGAAGATTCTGATTTGTGGTGAGGGGAGAGAGATAAAAGCTCATTCAGGAACGACATCTACATGCTGCGTACGTAGCTGTTTATCAGTAAATATCTCCACTGAGATTAAGAAAAGCAGTAGCTTAATAATTTAAGTACTTCCTGGTATGGTTACTGTACTGGTAACTCCCCAAAAGAATCTGGATTGTGGTGAGGGAACAGAGAAAAAAGCTCATTTAGGACCTGCACTTACGAATGGGGTAGGCAGCTGTATATCAGGCAGTAAAGCTTCTGAGAATAAAAAAAGCTGGAGCTTGTTAAGATAATTACACAGGGGAAAGGATAATGTACTGGGACCTCCTCAGAAGAATCTGATTTGTGGTGAGGGGAGAGAGGTAAAAGCTCATTTAGGAACTACATGTACATGCTGCTTAGGTAGCTGTTTATCAGTAAATATCTCCACTGAGATTAAGAAAAGCAGTAGCTTAATAAATTAAGTACTTCCTGGTATGGTTACTGTACTGGTAACTCCACAAAAGAATCTGGATTGTGGTGAGGGAACAGAGAAAAAAGCTCATTTTGGACCTGCACTTACGAAGGGGGTGGGCAGCTGTATATCAGGGAGTAAACCTTCTGAGAATAAAAACAGCTGGAGCTTGTTAAGGTAATTACACAGGGGAAAGGATAAAGTACTGGGAACTCCTCAGAAGAATCTGATTTGTGGTGAGGGGAGAGAGATAAAAGCTCATTTAGGAACGACATGAACATGCTGCGTAGGTAGCTGTTTATCAGTAAATATCTCCACTGAGCTTTAGAAAAGCAGTAGCTTAATAAATTAAGTACTTCCTGGTATGGTTACTGTACTGGTAACTCCCCAAAAGAATCTGGATTGTGGTGAGGGAACAGAGAAAAAAGCTCATTTAGGACCTGCACTTACGAAGGGGGTAGGCAGCTGTATATCAGGGAGTAAAGCTTCTGAGAATAAAAACAGCTGAAGCTTGTTAAGGTAATTACACAGGGGAAAGGATAATGTACTGGGAACTCCTCAGAAGAATCTGATTTGTGGTGAGGGGAGAGAGATAAAAGCTCATTTAGGAACGACATGAACATGCTGCGTAGGTAGCTGTTTATCAGTAAATATCTCCACTGAGATTAAGAAAAGCAGTAGCTTAATAAATTAAGTACTTCCTGGTATGGTTACTGTACTGGTAACTCCCCAAAAGAATCTGGATTGTGGTGAGGGAACAGAGAAAAAAGCTCATTTAGGACCAGCACTTACGGAGGGGGTAGGCAGCTGTTTATCAGGGAGTAAAGCTTCTGACAATAAAAACAGCTGGAGCTTGTTAAGGTAATTACAAAGGGGAAAGGATAATGTACTGGGAACTCCTCAGAAGAATCTGATTTGTGGTGAGGGTAGAGAGATAAAAGCTCATTTAGGAACGACATGAACATGCTGCGTAGGTAGCTGTTTATCAGTAAATACCTCCACTGAGATTAAGAAAAGCAGTAGCTTAATAAATTAAGTACTTCCTGGTATGGTTACTGTACTGGTAACTCCTCAAAAGAATCTGGATTGTGGTGAGGGAACAGAGAAAAAAGCTGATTTAGGACCTGCACTTACGAAGGGGGTAGGCAGCTGTATATCAGGGAGTAAACCTTCTGAGAATAAAAACAGCTGGAGCTTGTTAAGGTAATTACACAGGGGAAAGGGTAATGTACTGGGAACTCCTCAGAAGAATCTGATTTGTGGTGAGGGGAGAGAGATAAAAGCTCATTTAGGAACGACATGAACTTGCTGCGTAGGAAGCTGTTTATCAGTAAATATCTCCACTGAGATTAAGAAAAGCAGTAGCTTAATAAATTAAGTACTTCCTGGTATGGTTACTGTACTGGTAACTCCGCAAAAGAATCTGGATTGTGGTGAGGGAACAGAGAAAAAAGCTCATATAGGACCTGCACTTACGAAGGGGATAGGCAGCTGTATATCAGGGAGTAAACCTTCTGAGAATAAAAACAGCTGGAGCTTGTTAAGGTAATTACACAGGGGAAATGATAATGTACTGGGAACTCCTCAGAAGAATCTTATTTGTGGTGAGGGGAGAGAGATAATAGCTCATTTAGGAACGACATGAACATGCTGCGTAGGTAGCTGTTTATCAGTAAATATCTCCACTGAGATTAAGAAAAGCAGTAGCTTAATAAATTAAGTACTTCCTGGTATGGTTACTGTACTGGTAACTCCCCAAAAGAATCTGGATTGTGGTGAGGGAACAGAGAAAAATCTCATTTAGGACCTGCACTTACGAAGGGGGTAGGCAGCTGTATATCAGGGAGTAAACCTTCTGAGAATAAAAACAGCTGGAGCTTGTTAAGGTAATTACACAGGGGAAAGGATAATGTACTGGGAACTCCTCAGAAGAATCTGATTTGTGGTGAGGGGAGAGAGATAAAAGCTCCATTTAGGAACGACATGAACATGCTGCGTAGGTAGCTGTTTATCAGTAAATATCTCCACTGAGATTAAGAAAAGCAGTAGCTTAATAAATTAAGTACTTCCTGGTATGGTTACTGTACTGGTAACTCCCCAGAAGAATCTGGATTGTGGTGAGGGAACAGAGAAAAAAGCTCATTTAGGACCTGCACTTACGAAGGGGGTAGGCAGCTGTATATCAGGGGAGTAAACCTTCTGAGAATAAAAACAGCTGGAGCTTGTTAAGGTAATTACACAGGGGAAAGGATAATGTACTGGGAACTCCTCAGAAGAATCTTATTTGTGGTGAGGGGACAGAGATAATAGCTCATTTAAGAACGACATGAACATGCTGCGTAGGTAGCTGTTTCTCAGTAAATATCTCCACTGAGATTAAGGAAAGCAGTAGCTTAATAAATTAAGTACTTCCTGGTATGGTTACTGTACTGGTAACTCCCCAAAAGAATCTGGATTGTGGTGAGGAAACAGAGAAAAAAGCTCATTTAGAATCTGCACTTACGAAGGGGGTAGGCAGCTGTATATCAGGGAGTAAACCTTCTGAGAATAAAAACAGCTGGAGCTTGTTAAGGTAATTAAACAGGGGAAATTATAAAGTACTGGAACTCCTCAGAAGAATCTGATTTGTGGTGAGGGGATAGAGAAAGCTCATTTAGGAACGACATGAACATGCTGCATAGGTAACTGTTTATCAGTAAATATCTCCACTGAGATTAAGAAAAGCAGTAGCTTAATAAATTAAGTACTTCCTGGTATGGTTACTGTACTGGTAACTCCCCAAAAGAATCTGGATTGTGGTGAGGGAAGTGAGAAAAAAATCTCATTTAGGACCTGCACTTACGAAGGGGGTAGGCAGCTGTATATCAGGGAGTAAACCTTCTGAGAATAAAAACAGCTGGAGCTTGTTAAGGTAATTACACAGGGAAGGATAAAGTACTGGGAACTCCTCAGAAGAATCTGATTCGTGGTGAGGGGAGAGAGATAAAAGCTCATTTAGGAACGACATGAACATGCTGCGTAGGTAGCTGTTTATCAGTAAATATCTCCACTGAGATTAAGAAATGCAGTAGCTTAAAAAATTAAGTACTTCCTGGTATGGTTACTGTACTGGTACACTCCATAATAGAATCGGATTGTGGTGAGGGAACAGAGAAAAAAAGCTCATTTAGGACCTGCACTGACGAAGGGGTAGGCAGCTGTATATCAGGGAGTAAACCTTCTGAGAATAAAAACAGCTGGAGCTTGTTAAGGTAATTACACAGGGGAAAGGATAATGTACTGGGAACTCTCAGAAGAATCTGATTTGTGGTGAGGGGAGAGAGATAAAAGCTCCATTTAGGAACGACATGAACATGCTGCGTAGGTAGCTGTTTATCAGTAAATATCTCCACTGAGATTAAGAAAAGCAGTAGCTTAATAAATTAAGTACTTCCTGGTATGGTTACTGTACTGGTAACTCCCCAGAAGAATCTGGATTGTGGTGGAGGGAACAGAGAAAAAAGCTCATTTAGGACCTGCACTTACGAAGGGGGTAGGCAGCTGTATATCAGGGAGTAAACCTTCTGAGAATAAAAACAGCTGGAGCTTGTTAAGGTAATTACACAGGGGAAAGGATAATGTACTGGGAACTCCTCAGAAGAATCTTATTTGTGGTGAGGGGACAGAGATAATAGCTCATTTAAGAACGACATGAACATGCTGCGTAGGTAGCTGTTTCTCAGTAAATATCTCCACTGAGATTAAGGAAAGCAGTAGCTTAATAAATTAAGTACTTCCTGGTATGGTTACTGTACTGGTAACTCCCCAAAAGAATCTGGATTGTGGTGAGGAAACAGAGAAAAAAGCTCATTTAGAATCTGCACTTACGAAGGGGGTAGGCAGCTGTATATCAGGGAGTAAACCTTCTGAGAATAAAAACAGCTGGAGCTTGTTAAGGTAATTAAACAGGGGAAATTATAAAGTACTGGGAACTCCTCAGAAGAATCTGATTTGTGGTGAGGGGATAGAGAAAGCTCATTTAGGAACGACATGAACATGCTGCGTAGGTAACTGTTTATCAGTAAATATCTCCACTGAGATTAAGAAAAGCAGTAGCTTAATAAATTAAGTACTTCCTGGTATGGTTACTGTACTGGTAACTCCCCAAAAGAATCTGGATTGTGGTGAGGGAAGAGAGAAAAAATCTCATTTAGGACCTGCACTTACGAAGGGGGTAGGCAGCTGTATATCAGGGAGTAAACCTTCTGAGAATAAAAACAGCTGGAGCTTGTTAAGGTAATTACACAGGGGAAAGGATAAAGTACTGGAACTCCTCAGAAGAATCTGATTCGTGGTGAGGGGAGAGAGATAAAAGCTCATTTAGGAACGACATGAACATGCTGCGTAGGTAGCTGTTTATCAGTAAATATCTCCACTGAGATTAAGAAATGCAGTAGCTTAAAAAATTAAGTACTTCCTGGTATGGTTACTGTACTGGTAACTCCATAATAGAATCTGGATTGTGGTGAGGGAACAGAGAAAAAAGCTCATTTAGGACCTGCACTGACGAAGGGGTAGGCAGCTGTATATCAGGGAGTAAACCTTCTGAGAATAAAAACAGCTGGAGCTTGTTAAGGTAATTACACAGGGGAAAGGATAATGTACTGGGAACTCCTCAGAAGAATCTGATTTGTGGTGAGGGGAGAGAGATAAAAGCTCCATTTAGGAACGACATGAACATGCTGCGTAGGTAGCTGTTTATCAGTAAATATCTCCACTGAGATTAAGAAAAGCAGTAGCTTAATAAATTAAGTACTTCCTGGTATGGTTACTGTACTGGTAACTCCCCAGAAGAATCTGGATTGTGGTGAGGGAAACAGAGAAAAAAGCTCATTTAGGGACCTGCACTTACGAAGGGGGTAGGCAGCTGTATATCAGGGAGTAAACCTTCTGAGAATAAAAACAGCTGGAGCTTGTTAAGGTAATTACACAGGGGAAAGGATAATGTACTGGGAACTCCTCAGAAGAATCTTATTTGTGGTGAGGGGACAGAGATAATAGCTCATTTAAGAACGACATGAACATGCTGCGTAGGTAGCTGTTTCTCAGTAAATATCTCCACTGAGATTAAGGAAAGCAGTAGCTTAATAAATTAAGTACTTCCTGGTATGGTTACTGTACTGGTAACCTCCCAAAAGAATCTGGATTGTGGTGAGGAAACAGAGAAAAAAGCTCATTTAGAATCTGCATCTTACGAAGGGGGTAGGCAGCTGTATATCAGGGAGTAAACCTTCTGAGAATAAAAACAGCTGGAGCTTGTTAAGGTAATTAAACAGGGGAAATTATAAAGTACTGGGAACTCCTCAGAAGAATCTGATTTGTGGTGAGGGGATAGAGAAAGCTCATTTAGGAACGACATGAACATGCTGCGTAGGTAACTGTTTATCAGTAAATATCTCCACTGAGATTAAGAAAAGCAGTAGCTTAATAAATTAAGTACTTCCTGGTATGGTTACTGTACTGGTAACTCCCCAAAAGAATCTGGATTGTGGTGAGGGAAGAGAAAAAATCTCATTTAGGGACCTGCACTTACGAAGGGGGTAGGCAGCTGTATATCAGGGAGTAAACCTTCTGAGAATAAAAACAGCTGGAGCTTGTTAAGGTAATTACACAGGGGAAAGGATAAAGTACTGGGAACTCCTCAGAAGAATCTGATTCGTGGTGAGGGGAGAGAGATAAAAGCTCATTTAGGAACGACATGAACATGCTGCGTAGGTAGCTGTTTATCAGTAAATATCTCCACTGAGATTAAGAAATGCAGTAGCTTAAAAAATTAAGTACTTCCTGGTATGGTTACTGTACTGGTAACTCCATAATAGAATCTGGATTGTGGTGAGGGAACAGAGAAAAAAGCTCATTTAGGACCTGCACTGACGAAGGGGTAGGCAGCTGTATATCAGGGAGTAAACCTTCTGAGAATAAAAACAGCTGGAGCTTGTTAAGGTAATTACACAGGGGAAATTATAAAGTACTGGGAACTCCTCAGAAGAATCTGATTTGTGGTGAGGGGAGAGAGATAAAAGCTCATTTAGGAACGACATGAACATGCTGCGTAGGTAGCTGTTTATCAGTAATATCTCCACTGAGATTAAGAAAAGCAGTAGCTTAATAAATTAAGTACTTCCTGGTATGGTTACTGTACTGGTAACTCCCCCAAAAGAATCTGGATTGTGGTGAGGGAACACAGAAAAAAGCTCATTTAGAACCTGCAATTATGAAGGGGGTAGGCAGCTGTATATCAGGGAGTAAACCTTCTGAGAATAAAAACAGCTGGAGCTTGTTAAGGTAATTACACAGGGGAAATTATAAGTACTGGGAACTGCACAGAAGAATCTGATTTGTGGTGAGGGGAGAGAGATAAAAGCTCATTTAGGAACGACATGAACATGCTGCATAGGTAGCTGTTTATCAGTAAATATCTCCACTGAGATTAAGAAAAGCAGTAGCTTAATAAATTAAGTACTTCCTGGTATGGTAACTGTACTGGTAACTCCCCAAAAGAATCTGGATTGTGGTGAGGGAACAGCGAAAAAAGTTCATTTAGGACCTGCACTTACGAAGGGGGTACGCAGCTGTATATCAGGGAGTAAACCTTCTGAGAATAAAAACAGCTGGAGCTTGTTAAGGTAATTACACAGGGGAAAGGATAATGTACTGGGAACTCCTCAGAAGAATCTGATTTGTGGTGAGGGGGAGAGAGATAAAAGCTCATTTAAGAACGACATGAACATGCTGCGTAGGTAGCTGTTTATCAGTAAATATCTCCACTGAGATTAAGAAAAGCAGTAGCTTAATAAATTAAGTACTTCCTGGTATGGTGACTGTACTGGTAACTCCCCAAAAGAATCTGGATTGTGGTGAGGGAACAGAGAAAAAAGCTCATTTAGGACCTGCACTTACGAAGGGGGTAGGCAGCTGTATATCAGGGAGTAAACCTTCTGAGAATAAAAACAGCTGGTAGCTTGTTGAGGTAATTACACAGGGGAAATTGTAAAGTACTGGGAACTCCTCAGAAGAATCTGATTTGTGGTGACGGGAGAGAGATAAAAGCTCATTTAGTAACGACATGAACATGCTGCGTAGGTAGCTGTTTATCAGTAAATATCTCCACTGAGATTAAGAAAAGCAGTAGCTTAATAAATTAAGTACTTCCTGGTATGGTTACTGTACTGGTAACTCCCCAAAAGAATCTGGATCGTGGTGAGGGAACAGAGATAAAAGCTCATTTAGGACCTGCACTTATGAAGGGGGTAGGCAGCAGTATATCAGGGAGTAAACCTTCTGAGAATAAAAACAGCTGGAGCTTGTTAAGGTAATTACACAGGGGGAAAGGATAATGTACTGGGAACTCCTCAGAAGAATGTGATTTGTGGTGAGGGGAGAGAGATAAAAGCTAATTTAGGAACGCCATGAACATGCTGCGTAGGTAGCTGTTTATCAGTAAATATCTCCACTGAGATTAAGAAAAAGCAGTAGCTTAATAAATTAAGTACTTCCTGGTAAGGTTACTGTACTGGTAACTCCCCAAAAGAATCTGGATTTTGGTGAGGGAACAGAGAAAAAAGCTCATTTAGGACCTGCACTTACGAACGGGGTAGGCAGCTGTATATTCAGGGAGTAAACCTTCTGAGAATAAAAACAGCTGGATCTTGTTAAGGTAATTACACAAGGGAAAGGATA
>NW_025958668.1:0-43056 GCF_023159225.1 Perognathus longimembris pacificus | reverse complement strand
CTATCTAATCTTTTCGGTTTTTATTTCTAATGAGGTCGACCAGTTGTCTATTTATTATTTTTTTTACTACGCATCAAGCTGCGCTGCTTGTCTTTGCTCCTGTATGCTCGCGCACTCTCGCCTTTTCCACTTATTTTTATTTTTGATTTATTTTGATTTATTTTGTCAATTTTAAAAAAAAATACGCATCGTGCTGTGCTGTTTGTGTTTGCTTGAGTGCATTCGCGCGCTCTCGCTTTCTCCACTTTACAATTTTTTTGTTATTATTTATCTATTCCTGAGTGTTTATCTTATTTTTTATTTGTTTATTTAAATGAAGTCGACCAGTTGCCTGCCCTTCCTTCCATTATCCGTCACCGAGACAAACTGAACAAAGTTCTGAGGTCGACCTTGTAAAGATAAGGATTCAGGTCTGTCTACTGTTTACCTTTGCTCCTGCGCGCACTGCCCTTCTCTCCACATTTATGTGTTTGTTTGTTTGTCTATCTAATCTTTTGGGTTTTTATTTCTAATGAGGTCGACCAGTTGTCTATTTATTTTTTTTTTACTACGCATCAAGCTGCGCTGCTTGTCTTTGCTCCTGTGTGCTCGCGCACTCTCGCCTTTTCCACTTATTTTTATTTTTGATTTATTTTGTCAATTTAAAAAAAAATACTCATCGTGCTGTGCTGTTTCTGTTTGCTTGAGTACATTCGCGCGCTCTCGCTTTCTCCACTTTACAATTTTTTTGTTATTATTTATCTATTCCTGAGAGTTTATCTTATTTTTTATTTGTTTATTTAAATGAAGTCGACCAGTTGCCTGCCCCTTCCTTCCATTATCCGTCACCGAGACAAACTGAACAAAGTTCTGAGGTCGACCTTGTAAAGATAAGGATTCAGGTCTGTCTGCTGTTCACCTTTGCTCCTGCGCGCACTGCCCTTCTCTCCACATTTATGTGTTTGTTTGTTTGTCTATCTAATCTTTTGGATTTTTATTTTAATGAGGTCGACCAGTTGTCTATTTATTATTTTTTTTACTACGCATCAAGCTGCGCTGCTTGTCTTTGCTCCTGTGTACTCGCGCACTCTCGCCTTTTCCACTTATTTTTATTTTTGATTTATTTTGTCAATTTAAAAAAAATACGCATCGTGCTGTGCTTTATGTGTTTGCTTGAGTGCATTCGCGCGCTCTCGCTTTCTCCCCTTTACAATTTTTTTGTTATTATTTATCTATTCCTGAGAGTTTATCTTATTTTTTATTTGTTTATTTAAATGAAGTCGACCAGTTGCCTGCCCTTCCTTCCATTATCCGTCACCGAGACAAACTGAACAAAGTTCTGAGGTCGTCCTTGTAAAGATAAGGATTCAGGTCTGTCTGCTGTTTACCTTTGCTCCTGCGAGCACTGCCCTTCTCTCCACATTTATGTGTTTGTTTGTTTGTCTACCTAATCTTTTGGGTTTTTATTTCTAATGAGGTCGACCAGTTGTCTATTTATTATTTTTTTTACTACGCATCAAGCTGCGCTGCTTGTCTTTGCTCCTGTGTGCTCGCGCACTCTCGCCTTTTCCACTTATTTTTATTTTTTGATTTATTTTTGATTTATTTTGTCAATTTAAAAAAAATACGCATAGTGCTGTGCTGTTTGTGTTTGCTTGAGTGCATTCGCGCGCTCTCGCTTTCTCCACTTTACAATTTTTTTGTTATTATTTATCTATTCCTGAGAGTTTATCTTATTTTTTATTTGTTTATATTAATAAAGTCGACCAGTTGCCTGCCCTTCCTTCCATTATCCGTCACCGAGACAAACTGAACAAAGTTCTGAGGTCGACCTTGTAAAGATAAGGATTCAGGTCTGTCTGCTGTTTACCTTTGCTCCTGCGCGCACTGCCCTTCTCTCCACATTTATGTGTTTGTTTGTTTGTCTATCTAATCTTTTGGGTTTTTATTTCTAATGAGGTCGACCAGTTGTGTATTTATTATTTTTTTTACTACGCATCAAGCTGCGCTGCTTGTCTTTGCTCCTGTGTGCTCTCGCACTCTCGCCTTTTCCACTTATTTTTATTTTTGATTTATTTTTGATTTATTTTGTCAATTTTAAAAATATAAATACGCATCGTGCTGTGCTGTTTGTGTTTGCTTGAGTGCATTCGCGCGCTCTTGCTTTCTCCACTTTACAATTTTTTTGTTATTATTTATCTATTCCTGAGAGTTTATCTTATTTTTTATTTGTTTATTTAAATGAAGTCGACCAGTTGCCTGCCCTTCCTTCCATTATCCGTCACCGAGACAAACTGAACAAAGTTCTGAGGGTCGTCCTTGTAAAGATAAGGATTCAGGTCTGTCTACTGTTTACCTTTGCTCCTGCGAGCACTGCCCTTCTCTCCACATTTATGTGTTTGTTTGTTTGTCTATCTAATCTTTGGGTTTTTATTTCTAATGAGGTCGACCAGTTGTCTATTTATTATTTTTTTACTACTCATCAAGCTGCGCTGCTTGTCTTTGCTCCTGTGTGCTCGCGCACTCTCGCCTTTTCCACTTATTTTTATTTTTGATTTATTTTTGATTTATTTTGTCAATTTAAAAAAAATACGCATAGTGCTGTGCTGTTTGTGTTTGCTTGAGTGCATTCGCGCGCTCTCGCTTTCTCCACTTTACAATTTTTTTGTTATTATTTATCTATTCCTGAGAGTTTATCTTATTTTTTATTTGTTTATATTAATAAAGTCGACCAGTTGCCTGCCCTTCCTTCCATTATCCGTCACCGAGACAAACTGAACAAAGTTCTGAGGTCGACCTTGTAAAGATAAGGATTCAGGTCTGTCTGCTGTTTACCTTTGCTCCTGCGCGCACTGCACTTCTCTCCACATTTATGTGTTTGTTTGTTTGTCTATCTAATCTTTTGGGTTTTTATTTCTAATGAGGTCGACCAGTTGTCTATTTATTATTTTTTTTACTACGCATCAAGCTGCGCTGCTTGTCTTTGCTCCTGTGTGCTCGTGCACTCTCGCCTTTTCCACTTATTTTTATTTTTGATTTATTTTGATTTATTTTGTCAATTTTAAAAAAAATGCATCCTGCTGTGCTGTTTGTGTTTGCTTGAGTGCATTCGCGCGCTCTCGCTTTCTCCACTTTACAATTTTTTTGTTATTATTTATTCCTGAGTGTTTATCTTATTTTTTATTTGTTTATTTAAATGAAGTCGACCAGTTGCCTGCCCTTCCTTCCATTATCCGTCACCGAGACAAACTGAACAAAGTTCTGAGGTCGACCTTGTAAAGATAAGGATTCAGGTCTGTCTGCTGTTTACTTTTGCTCCTGCGCGCACTGCCCTTCTCTCCACATTTATGTGTTTGTTTGTTTGTCTATATAATCTTTTGGGTTTTTATTTCTAATGAGGTCGACCAGTTGTCTATTTATTATTTTTTTTACTACGCATCAAGCTGCGCTGCTTGTCTTTGCTCCTGTGTGCTCGCGCACTCTCGCCTTTTCCACTTATTTTTATTTTTGATTTATTTTTGATTTATTTTGTCAAATTTTAAAAAAATACGCATCGTGCTGTGCTGTTTGTGTTTGCTTGAGTGCATTCGCGCGCTCTCGCTTTCTCCACTTTACAATTTTTTTGTTATTATTTATCTATTCCTGAGAGTTTATCTTATTTTTTATTTGTTTATTTAAATGAAGTCGACCAGTTGCCTGCCCTTCCTTCCATTATCCATCACCGAGACAAACTGAACAAAGTTCTGAGGTCGACCTTGTAAAGATAAGGATTCAGGTCTGTCTGCTGTTTACCTTTGCTCCTGCGCGCACTGCCCTTCTCTCCACATTTATGTGTTTGTTTGTTTGTCTATCTAATCTTTTGGGTTTTTATTTCTAATGAGGTCGACCAGTTGTCTATTTATTATTTTTTTTACTACGCATCAAGCTGCGCTGCTTGTCTTTGCTCCTGTGTGCTCGCGCACTCTCGCCTTTTCCACTTATTTTTATTTTTGATTTATTTTTGATTTATGTTGTCAATTAAAAAAAATACGCATCGTGCTGTGCTGTTTGTGTTTTCTTGAGTGCATTCGCGCGCTCTAGCTTTCTCCACTTTACAATTTTTTTGTTATTATTTATCTATTCCTGAGAGTTTATCTTATTTTTTATTTGTTTATTTAAATGAAGTCGACCAGTTGCCTGCCCTTCCTTCCATTATCCGTCACCGAGACAAACTGAACAAAGTTCTGAGGTCGACCTTGTAAGGATAAGGATTCAGGTCTGTCTGCTGTTTACCTTTGCTCCTGCGCGCACTGCCCTTCTCTCCACATTTATGTGTTTGTTTGTTTGTCTATCTAATCTTTTGGGTTTTTATTTCTAATGAGGTCGACCAGTTGTCTATTTATTATTTTTTTTACTACGCATCAAGCTGCGCTGCTTGTCTTTGCTCCTGTGTGCTCGCGCACTCTCGCCTTTCCAATTATTTTTATTTTTGATTTATTTTTGATTTAATTTGTCAATTTAAAAAAAAATACGCATCGTGCTGTGCTGTTTGTGTTTGCTTGAGTGCATTCGCGCGCTCTCGCTTTCTCCACTTTACAATTTTTTTTGTTATTATTTATCTATTCCTGAGAGTTTATCTTATTTTTTATTTGTTTATTTAAATGAAGTCGACCAGTTGCCTGCCCTTCCTTCCATTATCCGTCACCGAGACAAACTGAACAAAGTTCTGAGGTCGACCTTGTAAAGATTAGGATTCAGGTCTGTCTGCTGTTTACCTTTGCTCTTGCGCGCACTGCCCTTCTCACCACATTTATGTGTTTGTTTGTTTGTCTATCTAATCTTTTGGGTTTTTATTTCTAATGAGGTCGACCAGTTGTCTATTTATTATTTTTTTTACTACGCATCAAGCTGCGCTGCTTTTCTTTGCTCCTGTGTGCTCGCGCACTCTTGCCTTTTCCACTTCTTTTTATTTTTGATTTATTTTTGATTTATTTTGTCAATTTAAAAAAAAAATACGCATCGTGCTGTGCTGTCTGTGTTTGTTTGTGTGCATTCGCACGCTCTCCGCTTTCTCCACTTTACAATTTTTTTGTTATTATTTATCTATTCCTGAGAGTTTATCTTATTTTTTATTTGTTTATTTAAATGAAGTCGACCAGTTGCCTGCCCTTCCTTCCATTATCCGTCACCGAGACAAACTGAACAAAGTTCTGAGGTCGACCTTGTAAAGATAAGGATTCAGGTCTGTCTGCTCTTTACATTTGCTCCTGCCCCCACTGCTCTTCTCTCCACATTTATGTGTTTGTTTGTTTGTCTATCTAATCTTTTGGGTTTTTATTTCTAATGAGGTCGACCAGTTGTGTATTTATTATTTTTTTTACTACGCATCAAACTGCGCTGCTTGTCTTTGCTCCTGTGTGCTCGCGCACTCTCGCCTTTTCCACTTCTTTTTATTTTTGATTTATTTTTGATTTATTTTGTCAATTTAAAAAAAAATACGCATGGTGCTGTGCTGTTTCTGTTTGCTGAGTGCATTCGCGCGCTCTCGCTTTCTCCACTTTACAATTTTTTGTTATTATTTATCTATTCCTGAGAGTTTATCTTATTTTTTATTTGTTTATTTAATGAAGTCGACCAGTTGCCTGCCCTTCCTTCCATTATCATCACCGAGACAAACTGAACAAAGTTCTGAGGTCGACCTTGTAAAGATAAGGATTCAGGTCTGTCTGCTGTTTACCTTTGCTCCTGCGCACACTGCCCTTCTCTCCACATTTATGTGTTTGTTTGTTTGTCTATCTAATCTTTTGGGTTTTTATTTCTAATGAGGTCGACCAGTTGTCTATTTATTATTTTTTTTTACTACGCATCAAGCTGCGTTGCTTGTCTTTGCTCCTGTGTGCTCGCGCACTCTCGGCTTTTCCACTTATTTTTATTTTTGATTTATTTTTGATTTATTTTGTCAATTTTAAAAAAATACGCATCGTGCTGTGCTGTTTGTGTTTGCTTGAGTGCATTCGCGCCCTCTCGCTTTCTCCACTTTACAATTTTTTTTATTATTTATCTATTCCTGAGAGTTTATCTTATTTTTTATTGGTTTATTTAAATGAAGTCGACCAGTTGCCTGCCCTTCCTTCAATTATCCGTCACCGAGACAAACTGAACAAAGTTCTGAGGTCGACCTTGTAAAGATAAGGATTCAGGTCTGTCTGCTGTTTACCTTTGCTCCTGCGCGCACTGCCCTTCTCTCCACATTTATGTGTTTGTTTGTTTGTCTATCTAATCTTTTGGGTTTTTATTTCTAATGAGGTCGACCAGTTGTCTATTTATTATTTTTTTTACTACGCATCAAGCTGCGCTGCTTGTCTTTGCTCCTGTGTGCTCGCGCACTCTCGCCTTTTCCACTTATTTTTATTTTTGATTTATTTTTGATTTATGTTGTCAATTAAAAAAATACGCATCCTGCTGTGCTGTTTGTGTTTTCTTGAGTGCATTCGCGCGCTCTAGCTTTCTCCACTTTACAATTTTTTTGTTATTATTTATCTATTCCTGAGAGTTTATCTTATTTTTTATTTGTTTATTTAAATGAAGTCGACCAGTTGCCTGCCCTTCCTTCCATTATCCGTCACCGAGACAAACTGAACAAAGTTCTGAGGTCGACCTTGTAAGGATAAGGATTCAGGTCTGTCTGCTGTTTACCTTTGCTCCTGCGCGCACTGCCCTTCTCTCCACATTTATGTGTTTGTTTGTTTGTCTATCTAATCTTTTGGGTTTTTATTTCTAATGAGGTCGACCAGTTGTCTATTTATTATTTTTTTACTACGCATCAAGCTGCGCTGCTTGTCTTTGCTCCTGTGTGCTCGCGCACTCTCGCCTTTTCCAATTATTTTTATTTTTGATTTATTTTTGATTTATTTTGTCAATTTAAAAAAAAATACGCATCGTGCTGTGCTGTTTGTGTTTGCTTGAGTGCATTCGCGCGCTCTCGCTTTCTCCACTTTACAATTTTTTTTGTTATTATTTATCTATTCCTGAGAGTTTATCTTATTTTTTATTTGTTTATTTAAATGAAGTCGACCAGTTGCCTGCCCTTCCTTCCATTATCCGTCACCGAGACAAACTGAACAAAGTTCTGAGGTCGACCTTGTAAAGATTAGGATTCAGGTCTCTCTGCTGTTTACCTTTGCTCTTGCGCGCACTGCCCTTCTCACCACATTTATGTGTTTGTTTGTTTGTCTATCTAATCTTTTGGGTTTTTATTTCTAATGAGGTCGACCAGTTGTCTATTTATTATTTTTTTTACTACGCATCAAGCTGCGCTGCTTTTCTTTGCTCCTGTGTGCTCGCGCACTCTTGCCTTTTCCACTTCTTTTTATTATTGATTTATTTTTGATTTATTTTGTCAATTTAAAAAAAAAATACGCATCGTGCTGTGCTGTCTGTGTTTGTTTGTGTGCATTCGCACGCTCTCGCTTTCTCCACTTTACAATTTTTTTGTTATTATTTATCTATTCCTGAGAGTTTATCTTATTTTTTATTTGTTTATTTAAATGAAGTCGACCAGTTGCCTGCCCTTCCTTCCATTATCCGTCACCGAGACAAACTGAACAAAGTTCTGAGGTCGACCTTGTAAAGATAAGGATTCAGGTCTGTCTGCTCTTTACCTTTGCTCCTGCCCCCACTGCCCTTCTCTCCACATTTATGTGTTTGTTTGTTTGTCTATCTAATCTTTTGGGTTTTTATTTCTAATGAGGTCGACCAGTTGTGTATTTATTATTTTTTTTACTACGCATCAAACTGCGCTGCTTGTCTTTGCTCCTGTGTGCTCGCGCACTCTCGCCTTTTCCACTTCTTTTTATTTTTGATTTATTTTTGATTTATTTTGTCAATTTAAAAAAAATACGCATGGTGCTGTGCTGTTTCTGTTTGCTTGAGTGCATTCGCGCGCTCTCGCTTTCTCCACTTTACAATTTTTTGTTATTATTTATCTATTCCTGAGAGTTTATCTTATTTTTTATTTGTTTATTTAAATGAAGTCGACCAGTTGCCTGCCCTTCCTTCCATTATCCATCACCGAGACAAACTGAACAAAGTTCTGAGGTCGACCTTGTAAAGATAAGGATTCAGGCCTGTCTGCTGTTTACCTTTGCTCCTGCGCACACTGCCCTTCTCTCCACATTTATGTGTTTGTTTGTTTGTCTATCTAATCTTTTGGGTTTTTATTTCTAATGAGGTCGACCAGTTGTTTATTTATTATTTTTTTTACTACGCATCAAGCTGCGTTGCTTGTCTTTGCTCCTGTGTGCTCGCGCACTCTCGGCTTTTCCACTTATTTTTATTTTTGATTTATTTTTGATTTATTTTGTCAATTTTAAAAAAATACGCATCGTGCTGTGCTGTTTGTGTTTGCTTGAGTGCATTCGCGCGCTCTCGCTTTCTCCACTTCACAATTTTTTTTATTATTTATCTATTCCTGAGAGTTTATCTTATTTTTTATTTGTTTATTTAAATGAAGTCGACCAGTTGCCTGCCCTTCCTTCCATTATCCGTCACCGAGACAAACTGAACAAAGTTCTGAGGTCGACCTTGTAAAGATAAGGATTCAGGTCTGTCTGCTCTTTACCTTTGCTCCTGCCCCCACTGCCCTTCTCTCCACATTTATGTGTTTGTTTGTTTGTCTATCTAATCTTTTGGGTTTTTATTTCTAATGAGGTCGACCAGTTGTGTATTTATTATTTTTTTTACTACGCATCAAACTGCGCTGCTTGTCTTTGCTCCTGTGTGCTCGCGCACTCTCGCCTTTTCCACTTCTTTTTATTTTTGATTTATTTTTGATTTATTTTGTCAATTTAAAAAAAAATACGCATGGTGCTGTGCTGTTTCTGTTTGCTTGAGTGCATTCGCGCGCTCTCGCTTTCTCCACTTTACAATTTTTTGTTATTATTTATCTATTCCTGAGAGTTTATCTTATTTTTTATTTGTTTATTTAAATGAAGTCGACCAGTTGCCTGCCCTTCCTTCCATTATCCATCACCGAGACAAACTGAACAAAGTTCTGAGGTCGACCTTGTAAAGATAAGGATTCAGGCCTGTCTGCTGTTTACCTTTGCTCCTGCGCACACTGCCCTTCTCTCCACATTTATGTGTTTGTTTGTTTGTCTATCTAATCTTTTGGGTTTTTATTTCTAATGAGGTCGACCAGTTGTCTATTTATTATTTTTTTTACTACGCATCAAGCTGCGTTGCTTGTCTTTGCTCCTGTGTGCTCGCGCACTCTCGGCTTTTCCACTTATTTTTATTTTTGATTTATTTTTGATTTATTTTGTCAATTTTAAAAAAATACGCATCGTGCTGTGCTGTTTGTGTTTGCTTGAGTGCATTCGCGCGCTCTCGCTTTCTCCACTTTACAATTTTTTTTATTATTTATCTATTCCTGAGAGTTTATCTTATTTTTTATTTGTTTATTTAAATGAAGTCGACCAGTTGCCTGCCCTTCCTTCAATTATCCGTCACCGAGACAAACTGAACAAAGTTCTGAGGTCGACCTTGTAAAGATAAGGATTCAGGTCTGTCTGCTGTTTACCTTTGCTCCTGCGCGCACTGCCCATCTCCACATTTATGTGTTTGTTTGTTTGTCTATCTAATCTTTTGGGTTTTTATTTCTAATGAGGTCGACCAGTGTCTATTTATTATTTTTTTACTACGCATCAAGCTGCGCTGCTTGTCTTTGCTCCTGTGTGCTCGCGCACTCTCGCCTTTTCCACTTTTTTTTATTTTTGATTTATTTTTGATTTATTTTGTCAATTTAAAAAAATACGCATAGTGCTGTGCTGTTTGTGTTTGCTTGAGTGCATTCGCGCGCTCTCGCTTTCTCCACTTTACAATTCTTTTGTTATTATTTATCTATTCCTGAGAGTTTATCTTATTTTTTATTTGTTTATATTAATAAAGTCGACCAGTTGCCTGCCCTTCCTTCCATTATCCGTCACCGAGACAAACTGAACAAAGTTCTGAGGTCGACCTTGTAAAGATAAGGATTCAGGTCTGTCTGCTGTTTACCTTTGCTCCTGCGCGCACTGCCCTTCTCTCCACATTTATGTGTTTGTTTGTTTGTCTATCTAATCTTTTGGGTTTTTATTTCTAATGAGGTCGACCAGTTGTCTATTTATTATTTTTTTTACTACGCATCAAGCTGCGCTGCTTGTCTTTGCTCCTGGGTGCTCGTGCACTCTCGCCTTTTCCACTTATTTTTATTTTTGATTTATTTTTGATTTATTTTGTCAATTTTAAAAAAAATGCATCCTGCTGTGCTGTTTGTGTTTGCTTGAGTGCATTCGCGCGCTCTCGCTTTCTCCACTTTACAATTTTTTGTTATTATTTATTCCTGAGTGTTTATCTTATTTTTTATTTGTTTATTTAAATGAAGTCGACCAGTTGCCTGCCCTTCCTTCCATTATCCGTCACCGAGACAAACTGAACAAAGTTCTGAGGTCGACCTTGTAAAGATAAGGATTCAGGTCTGTCTGCTGTTTACCTTTGCTCCTGCGCGCACTGCCCTTCTCTCCACATTTATGTGATTGTTTGTTTGTCTATCTAATCTTTTGGGTTTTTATTTCTAATGAGGTCGACCAGTTGTCTATTTATTATTTTTTTTACTACGCATCAAGCTGCGCTGCTTGTCTTTGCTCCTGTGTGCTCGCGCACTCTCGCCTTTTCCACTTATTTTTATTTTTGATTTATTTTTGATTTATGTTGTCAATTAAAAAAAATACGCATCGTGCTGTGCTGTTTGTGTTTTCTTGAGTGCATTCGCGCGCTCTAGCTTTCTCCACTTTACAATTTTTTTGTTATTATTTATCTATTCCTGAGAGTTTATCTTATTTTTTATTTGTTTATTTAAATGAAGTCGACCAGTTGCCTGCCCTTCCTTCCATTTTCCGTCACCGAGACAAACTGAACAAAGTTCTGAGGTCGACCTTGTAAGGATAAGGATTCAGGTCTGTCTGCTGTTTACCTTTGCTCCTGCGCGCACTGCCCTTCTCTCCACATTTATGTGTTTGTTTGTTTGTCTATCTAATCTTTTGCGATTTTATTTTTAATGAGGTCGACCAGTTGTCTATTTATTATTTTTTTTACTACGCATCAAGCTGCGCTGCTTGTCTTTGCTCATGTGTGCTCGCTCACTCTCGGCTTTTCCACTTATTTTTATTTTTGATTTATTTTTGATTTATTTTGTCAATTTAAAAAAAAATACGCATCGTGCTGTGCTGTTTGTGTTTGCTTGAGTGCATTCGCGTGCTCTCGCTTTCTCCACTTTACAATTTTTTTGTTATTATTTATCTATTCCTGAGAGTTTATCTTATTTTTTATTTGTTTATTTAAATGAAGTCGACCAGTTGCCTGCCCTTCCTTCCATTATCCGTCACCGAGACAAACTGAACAAAGTTCTGAGGTCGACCTTGTAAAGAGAAGGATTCAGGTCTGTCTGCTGTTTACCTTTGCTCCTGCGCGCACTGCCCTTCTCTCCACATTTATGTGTTTGTTTGTTTGTCTATCTAATCTTTTGGGTGTTTATTTCTAATGAGGTCGACCAGTTGTCTATTTATTATTTTTTTTACTACGCATCAAGCTGTGCTGCTTGTCTTTGCTCCTGTGTGCTCACGCACTCTCGCCTTTTCCACTTATTTTTATTTGTGATTTATTTTGTCAATTAAAAAAAATACGCATCGTGCTGTGCTGTTTGTGTTTCCTTGAGTGCATTCGCGCGCTCTCGCTTTCTCCACTTTACAATTTTCTTGTTATTATTTATCTATTCCTGAGAGTTTATCTTATTTTTTATTTGTTTATTTAAATGAAGTCGACCAGTTGCCTGCCCTTCCTTCCATTATCCGTCACCGAGACAAACTGAACAAAGTTCTGAGGTCGACCTTGTAAAGATAAGGATTCAGGTCTGTCTGCTGTTTACCTGTGCTCCTGCGCGCACTGCCCATCTCTCCACATTTAGGTGTTTGTTTGTTTGTCTATCTAATCTTTTGGGTTTTTATTTCTAATGAGGTCGACCAGTTGTCTATTTATTATTTTTTTTACTACACATCAAGCTTCGCTGCTTGTCTTTGCTCCTCTGTGCTCGCGCACTCTCGCCTTTTCCACTTATTTTTATTTTTGATTTAATTTTTTTTTTATTTATTGATTTTTTTGGCCAGTCCTTGGCCTTGGACTCAGGGCCTGAGCACTGTCCCTGGCTTCTTCCCGCTCAAGGCTAGCACTCTGCCACTTGAGCCACAGCGCCGCTTCTGGCCGTTTTCTGTATATGTGGTGCTGGGGAATCGAACCTAGGGCCTCGTGTATCCGAGGCAGGCACTCTTGCCACTAGGTTATATCCCCAGCCCTTTGATTTATTTTTGATTTATTTTGTCAATTTAAAAAAAAAAAACGCATCGTGCTGTGCTGTTTGTGTTTGCTTGAGGGCATTCGCGCGCTCTCGCTTTCTCCACTTTTCAATTTTTTTGTTATTATTTATCTATTCCTGAGAGTTTATCTTATTTTTTATTTGTTTACTTAAATGAAGTCGACCAGTTGCCTGCCCTTCCTTCCATTATCCATCACCGAGACAAACTGAACAAAGTTCTGAGGTCGACCTTGTAAAGAGAAGGATTCAGGTCTGTCTGCTGTTTACCTTTGCTCCTGCCCGCACTGCCCTTCTCTCCACATTTATGTGTTTGTTTGTTTGTCTATCTAATCTTTTGGGTTTTTATTTCTAATGCGGTCGACCAGTTGTCTATATATTATTTTTTTTACTACGCATCAAGCTGCGCTGCTTGTCTTTGCTCCTGTGTGCTCGCGCACTCTCGCCTTTTCCACTTATTTTTGATTTATTTTTGATTTATTTTGTCAATTTAAAAAGAAATACGCATCGTGCTGTGCTGTTTGTGTTTGCTTGAGTGCATTCGCGCGCTCTCGCTTTCTCCACTTTACAATTTTTTTGTTATTATTTATCTATTCCTGAGAGTTTATCTTATTTTTTATTTGTTTATTTAAATGAAGTCGACCAGTTGCCTGCCCTGCCTTCCATTATCCGTCACCGAGACAAACTGAACAAAGTTCTGAGGTCGACCTTGTAAAGATAAGGATTCAGGTTTGTCTGCTGTTTACCTTTGCTCCTGCGCGCACTGCCCTTCTCTCCACATTTATGTGTTTGTTTGTTTGTCTATCTAATCTTTTGGGTTTTTATTTCTAATGAGGTCGACCAGTTGTCTATTTATTATTTTTTTTACTACGCATCAAGCTGCGCTGCTTGTCTTTGCTCTTGTGTGCTTGCGCACTCTCGCCTTTTCCACTTATTTTTATTTTTGATTTATTTTTGATTTATTTTGTCAATTTTAAAAAAAAATACGCATCGTGCTGTTCTGTTTGTGTTTGCCTGAGTTCATTCGCGCGCTCTCGCTTTCTCCACGTTACAATTTTTTTGTTATTATTTATCTATTCCTGAGAGTTTATCTTATTTTTTATTTGTTTATTTAAATGAAGTCGACCAGTTGCCTGCCCTTCCTTCCATTATCCGTCACCGAGACAAACTGAACAAAGTTCTGAGGTCGACCTTGTAAATATAAGGATTCAGGTCTGTCTGCTGTTTACCTTTGCTCCTGCGCGCACTGCCCATCTCCACATTTATGTGTTTGTTTGTTTGTCTATCTAATCTTTTGGGTTTTTATTTCTAATGAGGTCGACCAGTTGTCTATTTATTATTTTTTTTACTACGCATCAAGCTGCGCTGCTTGTCTTTGCTCCTGTGTGCTCGCGCACTCTCGCCTTCTCCACTTATTTTTATTTTTGATTTATTTTTGATTTATTTTGTCAATTTTAAAAAAAATACGCATCGTGCTGTGCTGTTTGTGTTTGCTTGAGTGCATTCACGCGCTCTCGCTTTCTCCACTTTACAATTTTTTTGTTATTATTTATCTATTCCTGAGAGTTTATCTTATTTTTTATTTGTTTATTTAAATGAAGTCGACCAGTTGCCTGCCCTTCCTTCCATTATCCGTCAACGAGACAAACTGAACAAAGTTCTGAGGTCGACCTTGTGAAGATAAGGATTCAGGTCTGTCTGCTGTTTACCTTTGCTCCTGCACGCACTACCCATCTCCACATTTATGTGTTTGTTTGTTTGTCTATCTAATCTTTTGGGTTTTTATTTCTAATGAGGTCGACCAGTTGTCTATTTATTATTTTTTTTAGTACGCATCAAGCTGGGCTGCTTGTCTTTGCTCCTGTGTGCTCGCGCACTCTCGACTTTTCCACTTATTTTTATTTTTGATTTATTTTTGATTTATTTTGTCAATTTTAAAAAAAAATACGCATCGTGCTGTGCTGTTTGTGTTTGCTTGAGTGCAATCGCGCGCTCTAGCTTTCTCCACTTTACAATTTTTTTGTTATTATTTATCTATTCCTGAGAGTTTATCTTATTTTTTATTTGTTTATTTAAATGAAGTCGACCAGTTGCCTGCCCTTCCTTCCATTATCCGTCACCGATACAAACTGAACAACGTTCTGAGGTCGACCTTGTAAAGATAAGGATTCAGGTCTGTCTGCTGTTTACCTTTGCTCCTGCGCGCACTGCCCTTCTCTCCACATTTATGTGTTTGTTTGTTTGTCTATCTAATCTTTTGGGTTTTTATTTCTAATGAGGTCGACCAGTTGTCTATTTATTATTTTTTTTACTACGAATCAAGCTGCGATGCTTGGCTTTGCTCCTGTGTGCTCGCGCACTCTCGCCTTTTCCACTTATTTTTATTTTTGATTTATTTTTGATTTATTTTGTCAATTTTAAAAAAAATACGCATCGTGCTGTGCTGTTTGTGTTTGCTTGAGTGCATTCGCGCGCTCTCGCTTTCTCCACTTTACAATTTTTTTGTTATTATTTATCTATACCTGAGAGTTTATCTTATTTTTATTTGTTTATTTAAATGAAGTCGACCAGTTGCCTGCCCTTCCTTCCATTATCCGTCACCGAGACAAACTGAACAACGTTCTGAGGTCGACCTTGTAAAGATAAGGATTCAGGTCTGTCTGCTGTTTACCTTTGCTCCTGCGCGCACTGCCCTTCTCTCCACATTTATGTGTTTGTTTGTTTGTCTATCTAATCTTTTGGGTTTTTATTTCTAATGAGGTCGACCAGTTGTCTATTTATTATTTTTTTTAGTACGCATCAAGCTGGGCTGCTTGTCTTTGCTCCTGTGTGCTCGCGCACTCTCGCCTTTTCCACTTATTTTTATTTTTGATTTATTTTGTCAATTTTAAAAAAAAATACGCATCGTGCTGTGCTGTTTGTGTTTGCTTGAGTGCATTCGCGCGCTCTCGCTTTCTCCACTTTACAATTTTTTTGTTATTATTTATCTATTCCTGAGAGTTTATCTTATTTTTTATTTGTTTATTTAAATGAAGTCGACCAGTTGCCTGCCCTTCCTTCCATTATCCGTCACCGAGACAAACTGAACAAAGTTCTGAGGTCGACCTTGTAAAGATAAGGATTCAGGTCTGTCTGCTGTTTACCTTTGCTCCTGCGCGCACTGCCCTTCTCTCCACATTTATGTGTTTGTTTGTTTGTCTATCTAATCTTTTGGGTTTTTATTTCTAATGAGGTCGACCAGTTGTCTATTTATTATTTTTTTTACTACGCATCAAGCTGCGCTGCTTGTCTTTGCTCCTGTGTGCTCGCGCACTCTCGCCTTTTCCACTTATTTTTATTTTTGATTTATTTTTGATTTATTTTGTCAATTTTTTAAAAAAATACGCATCGTGCTGTGCTGTTTGTGTTTGCTTGAGTGCATTCGCGCGCTCTCGCTTTCTCCACTTTACAATTTTTTTGTTATTATTTATCTATTCCTGAGAGTTTATCTTATTTTTTATTTGTTTATTTAAATGAAGTCGACCAGTTGCCTGCCCTTCCTTCCATTATCCGTCACCGAGACAAACTGAACAAAGTTCTGAGGTCGACCTTGTAAAGATAAGGATTCAGGTCTGTCTGCTGTTTACCTTTGCTCCTGCGCGCACTGCCCTTCTCTCCACATTTATGTGTTTGTTTGTTTGTCTATCTAATCTTTTGGGTTTTTATTTCTAATGAGGTCGACCAGTTGTCTATTTATTATTTTTTTTACTACGCATCAAGCTGCGCTGCTTGTCTTTGCTCCTGTGTGCTCGCGCACTCTCGCCTTTTCCACTTATTTTTATTTTTGATTTATTTTTGATTTATTTTCTCAATTTAAAAAAAAATATGCATCGTGCTGTGCTGTTTGTGTTTGCTTGAGTGCATTTGCGCGCTGTCGCTTTCTCCACTTTACAATTTTTTTGTTATTATTTATCTATTCCTGAGAGTTTATCTTATTTTTTATTTGTTTATTTAAATGAAGTCGACCAGTTGCCTGCCCTTCCTTCCATTATCCGTCACCGAGACAAACTGAACAAAGTTCTCAGGTCGACCTTGTAAAGATAAGGATTCAGGTCTGTCTGCTGTTTACCTTTGCTCCTGCGCGCACTGCCCTTCTCTCCACATTTATGTGTTTGTTTGTTTGTCTATCTAATCTTTTGGGTTTTTATTTCTAATGAGGTCGACCAGTTGTCTATTTATTATTTTTTTTACTACGCATCAAGCTGCGCTGCATGTCTTTGCTCCTGTGTGCTCGCGCACTCTCGCCTTTTCCACTTATTTTTATTTTTGATTTATTTTTGATTTATTTTGTCAATTTTTAAAAAAAATACGCATCGTGCTGTGCTGTTTGTGTTTGCTTGAGTGCATTCGCGCGCTCTCGCTTTCTCCACTTTACAATGTTTTTGTTATTATTTATCTATTCCTGAGAGTTTATCTTATTTTTTATTTGTTTATTTAAATGAAGTCGACCAGTTGCCTGCCCTTCCTTCCATTATCCGTCACCGAGACAAACTGAACAAAGTTCTGAGGTCGACCTTGTAAAGATTAGGATTCAGGTCTGTCTGCTGTTTACCTTTGCTCCTGCGCGCACTGCCCTTCTCTCCACATTTAGGTGTTTGTTTGTTTGTCTATCTAATCTTTTGGGTTTTTATTTCTAATGAGGTCGACCAGTTGTCTATTTATTATTTTTTTACTACGCATCAAGCTGCGCTGCTTGTCTTTGCTCCTGTGTTCTCGCGCACTCTCGCCTTTTCCACTTATTTTTATTTTTGATTTATTTTTGATTTATTTTGTCAATTTTTAAAAAAAAATACGCATCGTGCTGTGCTGTTTGTGTTTGCTTGAGTGCATTCGCGCGCTCTCGCTTTCTCCACTTTACAATTTTTTTGTTATTATTTATCTATTCCTGAGAGTTTATCTTATTTTTTATTTGTTTATTTAAATGAAGTCGACCAGTTGCCTGCGCTTACTTCCATTATCCGTCACCGAGACAAACTGAACAAAGTTCTGAGGTCGACCTTGTAAAGATAAGGATTCAGGTCTGTCTGCTGTTTAACTTTGCTCCTGCGCGCACTGCCCTTCTCTCCACATTTATGTGTTTGTTTGTTTGTCTATCTAATCTTTTGGGTTTTTATTTCTAATGAGGTCGACCAGTTGTGTATTTATTATTTTTTTTTACTACGCATCAAGCTGCGCTGCTTGTCTTTCCTCCTGTGTGCTCGCGCACTCTCGCCTTTTCCACTTATTTTTATTTTTGATTGATTTATTTTGTCAATTAAAAAAAATACGCATCGTGCTGTGCTGTTTGTGTTTGCTTGAGTGCATTCGCGCGCTCTCGCTTTCTCCACTTTACAATTTTTTTGTTATTATTTATCTATTCCTGAGAGTTTATCTTATTTTTTATTTGTTTATTTAAATGAAGTCGACCAGTTGCCTGCCCTTTTCGATTATCCGTCACCGAGACAAACTGAACAAAGTTCTGGGGTCGACCTTGTAAAGATAAGGATTCAGGTCTGTCTGCTGTTTACCTTTGCTCCTGCGCTCACTGCCCTTCTCTCCACATTTATGTGTTTGTTTGTTTGTCTATCTAATCTTTTGGGTTTTTATTTCTAATGAGGTCGACCAGTTGTCTATTTATTATTTTTTTTACTACGCATCAAGCTGCGCTGCTTGTCTTTGCTCCTGTGTGCTCGCGCACTCTCGCCTTTTCCACTTATTTTTATTTTTGATTTATTTTTGATTTATTTTGTCAATTTTAAAAAAAAATACGCATCGTGCTGTGCTGTTTGTGTTTGCTTGAGTGCATTCGCGCGCTCTCGCTTTCTCCACTATACAATGTTTTTGTTATTATTTATCTATTCCTGAGAGTTTATCTTATTTTTTGTTTATTTAAATGAAGTCGACCAGTTGCCTGCCCTTCCTTCCATTATCCGTCACCGAGACAAACTGAACAAAGTTCTGAGGTCGACCTTGTAAAGATAAGGATTCAGGTCTGTCTGCCGTTTACCTTTGCTCCTGCGCGCACTGCCCTTCTCTCCACATTTATGTGTTTGTTTGTTTGTCTACCTAATCTTTTGGGTTTTTATTTCTAATGAGGTCGACCAGTTGTCTATTTATTATTTTTTTTACTACGCATCAAGCTGCGCTGCTTGTCTTTGCTCCTGTGTGCTCGCGCACTCTCGCCTTTTCCACTTATTTTTATTTTTGATTTATTTTTGATTTATTTTGTCAATTTTTAAAAAAAAATACGCATCGTGCTGTGCTGTTTGTGTTTGCTTGAGTGCATTCGCGCGCTCTCGCTTTCTCCACTTTACAATTTTTTTCTTATTATTTATCTATTCCTGAGAGTTTATCTTATTTTTTATTTGTTTATTTAAATGAAGTCGACCAGTTGCCTGCCCTTCCTTCCATTATCCGTCACCGAGACAAACTGAACAAAGTTCTGAGGTCGACCTTGTAAAGATAAGGATTCAGGTCTGTCTGCTGTTTACCTTTGCTCCTGCGCGCACTGCCCTTCTCTCCACATTTATGTGTTTGTTTGTTTGTCTATCTAATCTTTTGGGTTTTTATTTCTAATGAGGTCGACCAGTTGTGTATTTATTATTTTTTTTTACTACGCATCAAGCTGCGCTGCTTGTCTTTCCTCCTGTGTGCTCGCGCACTCTCGCCTTTTCCACTTATTTTTATTTTTGATTGATTTATTTTGTCAATTAAAAAAAGATACGCATCGTGCTGTGCTGTTTGTGTTTGCTTGAGTGCATTCGCGCGCTCTCGCTTTCTCCACTTTACAATTTTTTTGTTATTATTTATCTATTCCTGAGAGTTTATCTTATTTTTTATTTGTTTATTTAAATGAAGTCGACCAGTTGCCTGCCATTTTCCATTATCCGTCACCGAGACAAACTGAACAAAGTTCTGGGGTCGACCTTGTAAAGATAAGGATTCAGGTCTGTCTGCTGTTTACCTTTGCTCCTGCGCTCACTGCCCTTCTCTCCACATTTATGTGTTTGTTTGTTTGTCTATCTAATCTTTTGGGTTTTTATTTCTAATGAGGTCGACCAGTTGTCTATTTATTATTTTTTTTACTACGCATCAAGCTGCGCTGCTTGTCTTTGCTCCTGTGTGCACGCGCACTGTCGCCTTTTCCACTTATTTTTATTTTTGATTTATTTTTGATTTATTTTGTCAATTTTTAAAGAAATACGCATCGTGCTGTGCTGTTTGTGTTTGCTTGAGTGCATTCGCGCGCTCTCGCTTTCTCCACTTTACAATTTTTTTGTTATTATTTATCTATTCCTGAGAGTTTATCTTATTTTTTATTTGTTTATTTAAATGAAGTCGACCAGTTGCCTGCCCTTCCTTCCATTATCCGTCACCGAGACAAACTGAACAAAGTTCTGAGGTCGACCTTGTAAAGATAAGGATTCAGGTCTGTCTGCTGTTTACCTTTGCTCCTGCGCGCACTGCCCTTCTCTCCACATTTATGTGTTTGTTTGTTTGTCTATCTAATCTTTTGGGTTTTTATTTCTAATGAGGTCGACCAGTTGTCTATTTATTATTTTTTTTACTACGCATCAAGCTGCGCTGCTTGTCTTTGCTCCTGTGTGATCGCGCACTCTCGCCTTTTCCACTTATTTTTATTTTTGATTTATTTTTGATTTATTTTGTCAATTTAAAAAAAAATATGCATCGTGCTGTGCTGTTTGTGTTTGCTTGAGTGCATTTGCGCGCTGTCGCTTTCTCCACTTTACAATTTTTTTGTTATTATTTATCTATTCCTGAGAGTTTATCTTATTTTTTATATGTTTATTTAATTGAAGTCTACCAGTTGCCTGCCCTTCCTTCCATTATCCGTCACCGAGACAAACTGAACAAAGTTCTGAGGTCGACCTTGTAAAAATAAGGATTCAGGTCTGTCTGCTCTTTACCTTTGCTCTTGCGCGCACTGCCCTTCTCTCCACATTTATGTGTTTGTTTGTTTGTCTATCTAAACTTTTGGGTTTTTATTTCTAATGAGGTCGACCAGTTGTCTATTTATTATTTTTTTTACTACGCATCAAGCTGCGCTGCTTGTCTTTGCTCCTGTGTGCTCGCGCACTCTCGCCTTTTCCACTTATTTTTATTTTTGATTTATTTTTGATTTATTTTGTCAATTTTTAAAAAAAATACGCATCGTGCTGTGCTGTTTGTGTTTGCTTGAGTGCATTCGCGCGCTCTCGCTTTCTCCACTTTACAATTTTTTTGTTATTATTTATCTATTCCTGAGAGTTTATCTTATTTTTTATTTGTTTATTTAAATGAAGTCGACCAGTTGCCTGCCCTTCCTTCCATTATCCGTCACCGAGACAAACTGAACAAAGTTCTGAGGTCGACCTTGTAAAGATAAGGATTCAGGTCTGTCTGCTGTTTACCTTTGCTCCTGCGCGCACTGCCCTTCTCTCCACATTTAGGTGTTTGTTTGTTTGTCTATCTAATCTTTTGGGTTTTTATTTCTAATGAGGTCGACCAGTTGTCTATTTATTATTTTTTTTACTACGCATCAAGCTGCGCTGCTTGTCTTGGCTCCTGTGTGCTCGCGCACTCTCGCCTTTTCCACTTATTTATATTTTTGATTTATTTTGTCAATTTTTAAAAAAAATACGCATCGTGCTGTGCTGTTTGTGTTTGCTTGAGTGCATTCGCGCGCTCTCGCTTTCTCCACTTTACAATTTTTTTGTTATTATTTATCTATTCCTGAGAGTTTATCTTATTTTTTATTTGTTTATTTAAATGAAGTCGACCAGTTGCCTGCCCTTCCTTCCATTATCCGTCACCGAGAAAAACTGAACAAAGTTCTGAGGTCGACCTTGTAAAGATAAGGATTCAGGTCTGTCTGCTGTTTACCTTTGCTCCTGCGCGCACTGCCCTTCTCTCCACATTTAGGTGTTTGTTTGTTTGTCTATCTAATCTTTTGGGTTTTTATTTCTAATGAGGTCGACCAGTTGTCTATTTATTATTTTTTTACTACGCATCAAGCTGCGCTGCTTGTCTTTCCTCCTGTGTGCTCGCTCACTCTCGCCTTTTCCACTTATTTTTATTTTTGATTTATTTTTTATTTATTTTGTCAATTTTTAAAAAAAATACCCATCGTGCTGTGCTGTTTGTGTTTGCTTGAGTGCATTCGCGCGCTCTCGCTTTCTCCACTTTACAATTTTTTGTTATTATTTATCTATTCCTGAGAGTTTATCTTATTTTTTATTTGTTTATTTAAATGAAGTCGACCAGTTGCCTGCCCTTCCTTCCATTATCCGTCACCGAGACAAACTGAACAAAGTTCTGAGGTCGACCTTGTAAAGATAAGGAATCAGGTCTGTCTGCTGTTTACCTTTGCTCCTGCGCGCACTGCCCTTCTCTCCACATTTATGTGTTTGTTTGTTTGTCTATCTAATCTTTTGGGTTTTTATTTCTAATGAGGTCGACCAGTTGTCTATTTATTACTTTTTTTACTACGCATCAAGCTGCGCTGCTTGTCTTTGCTCCTGTGTGCTCGCGCACTGTCGCCTTTTCCACTTATTTATATTTTTGATTTATTTTTGATTTATTTTGTCAATTTAAAAAAAAATACGCATCGTGCTGTGCTGTTTGTGTTTGCTTGAGTGCATTCGCGCGCTCTCGCTTTTTAAACTTTACAATTTGTTTGTTATTATTTATCTATTCCTGAGAGTTTATCTTATTTTTTATTTGTTTATTTAAATGAAGTCGACCAGTTGCCTGCCATTCCTTCCATTATCCGTCACCGAGACAAACTGAACAAAGTTCTGAGGTCTGCCTTGTAAAGATAAGGATTCAGGTCTGTCTGCTGTTTACCTTTGCTCCTGCGCGCACTGCCCTTCTCTCCACATTTATGTGTTTGTTTGTTTGTCTATCTAATCTTTTGGGTTTTTATTTCTAATGAGGTCGACCAGTTGTCTATTTATTATTTTTTTACTACGCATCAAGCTGCGCTGCTTGTCTTTGCTCCTGTGTGCTCGCGCACTCTCGCCTTTTCCACTTATTTTTATTTTTGATTTATTTTGTCAATTTAAAAAAAAATACGCATCGTGCTGTGCTGTTTGTGTTCGCTTGAGTGCATTCGGGCGCTCTCGCTTTCTCCACTTTACAATTTTTTTGTTATTATTTATCTATTCCTGAGAGTTTATCTTATTTTTTATTTGTTTATTTAAATGAAGTCGACCAGTTGCCTGCCCTTCCTTCCATTATCCGTCACCGAGACAAACTGAACAAAGTTCTGAGGTCGACCTTGTAAAGATAAGGATTCAGGTCTGTCTGCTGTTTACCTTTGCTCCTGCGCGCACTGCCCTTCTCTCCACATTAATGTGTTTGTTTGTTTGTCTATCTAATCTTTTGGGTTTTTATTTCTAATGAGGTCGACCAGTTGTCTATTTATTATTTTTTTTTACTACGCATCAAGCTGCGCTGCTTGTCTTTGCTCCTGTGTGCTCGCGCACTCTCGCCTTTTCCACTTATTTTTATTTTTGATTTATTTTGTCAATTTAATAAAAAAATACGCATCGTGCTGTGCTGTTTGTGTTCGCTTGAGTGCATTCGGGCGCTCTCGTTTTCTCCACTTTACAATTTTTTTGTTATTATTTATCTATTCCTGAGAGTTTATCTTATTTTTTATTTTTTTATTTAAATGAAGTCGACCAGTTGCCTGCCCTTCCTTCCATTATCCGTCACCGAGACAAACTTAACAAAGTTCTGAGGTCGACCTTGTAAAGATAAGGATTCAGGTCTGTCTGCTGTTTACCTTTGCTCCTGCGCGCACTGCCCTTCTCTCCACATTTATGTGTTTGTTTGTCTATCTAATCTTTTGGATTTTTATTTCTAATGAGGTCGACCAGTTGTCTATTTATTTTTTTTTTTACTACGCATCAAGCTGCGCTGCTTGTCTTTGCTCCTGTGTGCTCGCGCACTCTCGCCTTTTCCACTTATTTTTATTTTTGATTTATTTTTGATTTATTTTGTCAATTTAAAAAAATAATACGCATCGTACTGTGCTGTTTGTGTTTGCTTGAGTGCATTCGCGCGCTCTCGCTTTCTCCACTTTACAATTTTTTTGTTATTATTTATCTATTCCTGAGAGTTTATCTTATTTTTTATTTGTTTATTTAAATGAAGTCGACCAGTTGCCTGCCCTTCCTTCCATTATCCGTCACCGAGACAAACTGAACAAAGTTCTGAGGTCGACCTTGTAAAGATAAGGATTCAGGTCTGTCTGCTGTTTACCTTTGCTCCTGCGCGCACTGCCCTTCTCTCCACATTTATGTGTTTGTTTGTTTGTCTATCTAATCTTTTGGGTTTTTATTTCTAATGAGGTCGACCAGTTGTCTATTTATTATTTTTTTTACTACGCATCAAGCTGCGCTGCTTGTCTTTGCTCCTGTGTGCTCGCGCACTCTCGCCTTTTCCACTTATTTTTATTTTTGATTTATTTTGTCAATTTTAAAAAAAATACGCATCGTGCTGTGCTGTTTGTGTTTGCTTGAGTGCATTCGCGCGCTCTCGCTTTCTCCACTTTACAATTTTTTTGTTATTATTTATCTATTCCTGAGAGTTTATCTTATTTTTTATTTGTTTATTTAAATGAAGTCGACCAGTTGCCTGCCATTTTCCATTATCCGTCACCGAGACAAACTGAACAAAGTTCTGGGGTCGACCTTGTAAAGATAAGGATTCAGGTCTGTCTGCTGTTTACCTTTGCTCCTGCGCTCACTGCCCTTCTCTCCACATTTATATGTTTGTTTGTTTGTCTATCTAATCTTTTGGGTTTTTATTTCTAATGAGGTCGACCAGTTGTCTATTTATTATTTTTTTTACTACGCATCAAGCTGCGCTGCTTGTCTTTGCTCCTGTGTGCACGCGCACTGTCGCCTTTTCCACTTATTTTTATTTTTGATTTATTTTTGATTTATTTTGTCAATTTTTAAAGAAATACGCATCGTGCTGTGCTGTTTGTGTTTGCTTGAGTGCATTCGCGCGCTCTCGCTTTCTCCACTTTACAATTTTTTTGTTATTATTTATCTATTCCTGAGAGTTTATCTTATTTTTTATTTGTTTATTTAAATGAAGTCGACCAGTTGCCTGCCCTTCCTTCCATTATCCGTCACCGAGACAAACTGAACAAAGTTCTGAGGTCGACCTTGTAAAGATAAGGATTCAGGTCTGTCTGCTGTTTACCTTTGCTCCTGCGCGCACTGCCCTTCTCTCCACATTTATGTGTTTGTTTGTTTGTCTATCTAATCTTTTGGGTTTTTATTTCTAATGAGGTCGACCAGTTGTCTATTTATTATTTTTTTTACTACGCATCAAGCTGCGCTGCTTGTCTTTGCTCCTGTGTGATCGCGCACTCTCGCCTTTTCCACTTATTTTTATTTTTGATTTATTTTTGATTTATTTTGTCAATTTAAAAAAAATATGCATCGTGCTGTGCTGTTTGTGTTTGCTTGAGTGCATTTGCGCGCTGTCGCTTTCTCCACTTTACAATTTTTTTGTTATTATTTATCTATTCCTGAGAGTTTATCTTATTTTTTATATGTTTATTTAATTGAAGTCTACCAGTTGCCTGCCCTTCCTTCCATTATCCGTCACCGAGACAAACTGAACAAAGTTCTGAGGTCGACCTTGTAAAAATAAGGATTCAGGTCTGTCTGCTCTTTACCTTTGCTCTTGCGCGCACTGCCCTTCTCTCCACATTTATGTGTTTGTTTGTTTGTCTATCTAAACTTTTGGGTTTTTATTTCTAATGAGGTCGACCAGTTGTCTATTTATTATTTTTTTTACTACGCATCAAGCTGCGCTGCTTGTCTTTGCTCCTGTGTGCTCGCGCACTCTCGCCTTTTCCACTTATTTTTATTTTTGATTTATTTTTGATTTATTTTGTCAATTTTTAAAAAAAATACGCATCGTGCTGTGCTGTTTGTGTTTGCTTGAGTGCATTCGCGCGCTCTCGCTTTCTCCACTTTACAATTTTTTTGTTATTATTTATCTATTCCTGAGAGTTTATCTTATTTTTTATTTGTTTATTTAAATGAAGTCGACCAGTTGCCTGCCCTTCCTTCCATTATCCGTCACCGAGACAAACTGAACAAAGTTCTGAGGTCGACCTTGTAAAGATAAGGATTCAGGTCTGTCTGCTGTTTACCTTTGCTCCTGCGCGCACTGCCCTTCTCTCCACATTTAGGTGTTTGTTTGTTTGTCTATCTAATCTTTTGGGTTTTTATTTCTAATGAGGTCGACCAGTTGTCTATTTATTATTTTTTTTACTACGCATCAAGCTGCGCTGCTTGTCTTGGCTCCTGTGTGCTCGCGCACTCTCGCCTTTTCCACTTATTTATATTTTTGATTTATTTTGTCAATTTTTAAAAAAAATACGCATCGTGCTGTGCTGTTTGTGTTTGCTTGAGTGCATTCGCGCGCTCTCGCTTTCTCCACTTTACAATTTTTTTGTTATTATTTATCTATTCCTGAGAGTTTATCTTATTTTTTATTTGTTTATTTAAATGAAGTCGACCAGTTGCCTGCCCTTCCTTCCATTATCCGTCACCGAGAAAAACTGAACAATGTTCTGAGGTCGACCTTGTAAAGATAAGGATTCAGGTCTGTCTGCTGTTTACCTTTGCTCCTGCGCGCACTGCCCTTCTCTCCACATTTAGGTGTTTGTTTGTTTGTCTATCTAATCTTTTGGGTTTTTATTTCTAATGAGGTCGACCAGTTGTCTATTTATTATTTTTTTACTACGCATCAAGCTGCGCTGCTTGTCTTTCCTCCTGTGTGCTCGCTCACTCTCGCCTTTTCCACTTATTTTTATTTTTGATTTATTTTTTATTTATTTTGTCAATTTTTAAAAAAATACCCATCGTGCTGTGCTGTTTGTGTTTGCTTGAGTGCATTCGCGCGCTCTCGCTTTCTCCACTTTACAATTTTTTGTTATTATTTATCTATTCCTGAGAGTTTATCTTATTTTTTATTTGTTTATTTAAATGAAGTCGACCAGTTGCCTGCCCTTCCTTCCATTATCCGTCACCGAGACAAACTGAACAAAGTTCTGAGGTCGACCTTGTAAAGATAAGGAATCAGGTCTGTCTGCTGTTTACCTTTGCTCCTGCGCGCACTGCCCTTCTCTCCACATTTATGTGTTTGTTTGTTTGTCTATCTAATCTTTTGGGTTTTTATTTCTAATGAGGTCGACCAGTTGTCTATTTATTACTTTTTTTACTACGCATCAAGCTGCGCTGCTTGTCTTTGCTCCTGTGTGCTCGCGCACTGTCGCCTTTTCCACTTATTTATATTTTTGATTTATTTTTGATTTATTTTGTCAATTTAAAAAAAAATACGCATCGTGCTGTGCTGTTTGTGTTTGCTTGAGTGCATTCGCGCGCTCTCGCTTTTTAAACTTTACAATTTGTTTGTTATTATTTATCTATTCCTGAGAGTTTATCTTATTTTTTATTTGTTTATTTAAATGAAGTCGACCAGTTGCCTGCCATTCCTTCCATTATCCGTCACCGAGACAAACTGAACAAAGTTCTGAGGTCTGCCTTGTAAAGATAAGGATTCAGGTCTGTCTGCTGTTTACCTTTGCTCCTGCGCGCACTGCCCTTCTCTCCACATTTATGTGTTTGTTTGTTTGTCTATCTAATCTTTTGGGTTTTTATTTCTAATGAGGTCGACCAGTTGTCTATTTATTATTTTTTTACTACGCATCAAGCTGCGCTGCTTGTCTTTGCTCCTGTGTGCTCGCGCACTCTCGCCTTTTCCACTTATTTTTATTTTTGATTTATTTTGTCAATTTAAAAAAAATACGCATCGTGCTGTGCTGTTTGTGTTCGCTTGAGTGCATTCGGGCGCTCTCGCTTTCTCCACTTTACAATTTTTTTGTTATTATTTATCTATTCCTGAGAGTTTATCTTATTTTTTATTTGTTTATTTAAATGAAGTCGACCAGTTGCCTGCCCTTCCTTCCATTATCCGTCACCGAGACAAACTGAACAAAGTTCTGAGGTCGACCTTGTAAAGATAAGGATTCAGGTCTGTCTGCTGTTTACCTTTGCTCCTGCGCGCACTGCCCTTCTCTCCACATTAATGTGTTTGTTTGTTTGTCTATCTAATCTTTTGGGTTTTTATTTCTAATGAGGTCGACCAGTTGTCTATTTATTATTTTTTTTTACTACGCATCAAGCTGCGCTGCTTGTCTTTGCTCCTGTGTGCTCGCGCACTCTCGCCTTTTCCACTTATTTTTATTTTTGATTTATTTTGTCAATTTAATAAAAAAATACGCATCGTGCTGTGCTGTTTGTGTTCGCTTGAGTGCATTCGGGCGCTCTCGTTTTCTCCACTTTACAATTTTTTTGTTATTATTTATCTATTCCTGAGAGTTTATCTTATTTTTTATTTTTTTATTTAAATGAAGTCGACCAGTTGCCTGCCCTTCCTTCCATTATCCGTCACCGAGACAAACTTAACAAAGTTCTGAGGTCGACCTTGTAAAGATAAGGATTCAGGTCTGTCTGCTGTTTACCTTTGCTCCTGCGCGCACTGCCCTTCTCTCCACATTTATGTGTTTGTTTGTCTATCTAATCTTTTGGATTTTTATTTCTAATGAGGTCGACCAGTTGTCTATTTATTTTTTTTTTTACTACGCATCAAGCTGCGCTGCTTGTCTTTGCTCCTGTGTGCTCGCGCACTCTCGCCTTTTCCACTTATTTTTATTTTTGATTTATTTTTGATTTATTTTGTCAATTTAAAAAAAAAATACGCATCGTACTGTGCTGTTTGTGTTTGCTTGAGTGCATTCGCGCGCTCTCGCTTTCTCCACTTTACAATTTTTTTGTTATTATTTATCTATTCCTGAGAGTTTATCTTATTTTTTATTTGTTTATTTAAATGAAGTCGACCAGTTGCCTGCCCTTCCTTCCATTATCCGTCACCGAGACAAACTGAACAAAGTTCTGAGGTCGACCTTGTAAAGATAAGGATTCAGGTCTGTCTGCTGTTTACCTTTGCTCCTGCGCGCACTGCCCTTGTCTCCACATTTATGTGTTTGTTTGTTTGTCTATCTAATCTTTTGGGTTTTTATTTCTAATGAGGTCGACCAGTTGTCTATTTATTATTTTTTTTACTACGTATCAAGCTGCGCTGCTTGTCTTTGCTCCTGTGTGCTCGCGCACTCTCGCCTTTTCCACTTATTTTTATTTTTGATTTATTTTGTCAATTTAAAAAAAAATACGCATCGTGCTGTGCTGTTTGTGTTCGCTTGAGTGCATTCGGGCGCTCTCGCTTTCTCCACTTTACAATTTTTTTGTTATTATTTATCTATTCCTGAGAGTTTATCTTATTTTTTATTTGTTTATTTAAATGAAGTCGACCAGTTGCCTGCCCTTCCTTCCATTATCCGTCACCGAGACAAACTGAACAAAGTTCTGAGGTCGACCTTGTAAATATAAGGATTCAGGTATGTCTGCTGTTTACCTTTGCTCCTGCGCGCACTGCCCTTCTCTCCACATTTATGTGTTTGTTTGTTTGTCTATCTAATCTTTTGGGTTTTTATTTCTAATGAGGTCGACCAGTTGTCTATTTATTATTTTTTTTTACTACGCATCAAGCTGCGCTGCTTGTCTTTGCTCCTGTGTGCTCGCGCACTCTCGCCTTTTCCACTTATTTTTATTTTTGATTTATTTTTGATTTAATTTGTCAATTTAAAAAAAAAATACGCATCGTACTGTGCTGTTTGTGTTTGCTTGAGTGCATTCGCGCGCTCTCGCTTTCTCCACTTTACAATTTTGTTGTTATTATTTATCTATTCCTGAGAGTTTATCTTATTTTTTATTTGTTTATTTAAATGAAGTCGACCAGTTGCCTGCCCTTCCTTCCATTATCCGTCACCGATACAAACTGAACAAAGTTCTGAGGTCGACCTTGTAAAGATAAGGATTCAGGTCTGTCTGCTGTTTACCTTTGCTCCTGCGCGAACTGCCCTTGTCTCCACATTTATGTGTTTGTTTGTTTGTCTATCTAATCTTTTGGGTTTTTATTTCTAATGAGGTCGACCAGTTGTCTTTTTATTATTTTTTTTACTACGCATCAAGCTGCGCTGCTTGTCTTTGCTCCTGTGTGCTCGCGCACTCTCGCCTTTTCCACTTATTTTTATTTTTGATTTATTTTTGATTTATTTTGTGAATTTTTAAAAAAAATACGCATCGTGCTGTGCTGTTTCTGTTCGCTTGAGTGCATTCGCGCGCTCTCGCTTTCTCCACTTTACAATTTTTTTGTTATTATTTATCTATTCCTGAGAGTTTATCTTATTTTTTATTTGTTTATTTAAATGAAGTCGACCAGTTGCCTGCCCTTCCTTCCATTATCCGTCACCGAGACAAACTGAACAAAGTTCTGAGGTCGACCTTGTAAAGATAAGGATTCAGGTCTGTCTGCTGTTTACCTTTGCTCCTGCGCGCACTGCCCTTCTCTCCACATTTATGTGTTTGTTTGTTTGTCTATCTAATCTTTTGGGTTTTTATTTCTAATGAGGTCGACCAGTTGTCTATGTATTATTTTTTTTACTACGCATCAAGCTGCGCTGCTTGTCTTTGCTCCTGTGTGCTCGCGCACTCTCGCCTTTTCCACTTGTTTTTATTTTTGATTGATTTATTTTGTCAATTTAAAAAAAAATACGCATCGTGCTGTGCTGTTTGTGTTTGCTTGAGTGCATTCGCGCGCTCTCGCTTTCTCCACTTTACAATTTTTTTGTTATTATTTATCTAATCCTGAGAGTTTATCTTATTTTTTATTTGTTTATTTAAATGAAGTCGACCAGTTGTTTGCCCTTCCTTCCATTATCCGTCACCGAGACAAACTGAACAAAGTTCTGAGGTCGACCTTGTAAAGATAAGGATTCAGGTCTGTCTGCTGTTTACCTTTGCTCCTGCGCGCACTGCCCTTCTTTCCACATTTATGTGTTTGTTTGTTTGTCTATCTAATCTTTTGGGTTTTTATTTCTAATGAGGTCGACCAGTTGTCTATTTATTATTTTTTTACTACGCATCAAGCTGCGCTGCTTGTCTTTGCTCCTGTGTGCTCGCGCACTCTCGCCTTTTCCACTTATTTTTATTTTTGATTTATTTTGTCAATTTAAAAAAAAATACGCATCGTGCTGTGCTGTTTGTGTTCGCTTGAGTGCATTCGGGCGCTCTCGCTTTCTCCACTTTACAATTTTTTTGTTATTATTTATCTATTCCTGAGAGTTTATCTTATTTTTTATTTGTTTATTTAAATGAAGTCGAGCAGTTGCCTGCCCTTCCTTCCATTATCCGTCACCGAGACAAACTGAACAAAGTTCTGAGGTCGACCTTGTAAATATAAGGATTCAGGTCTGTCTGCTGTTTACCTTTGCTCCTGTGCGCACTGCCCTTCTCTCCACATTTATGTGTTTGTTTGTTTGTCTATCTAATCTTTTGGGTTTTTATTTCTAATGAGGTCGACCAGTTGTCTATTTATTATTTTTTTTTACTACGCATCAAGCTGCGCTGCTTGTCTTTGCTCCTGTGTGCTCGCGCACTCTCGCCTTTTCCACTTATTTTTATTTTTGATTTATTTTGTCAATTTAAAAAAAAAATACGCATCGTGCTGTGCTGTTTGTGTTCGCTT
Organism: Perognathus longimembris pacificus; assembly: GCF_023159225.1. Lineage (NCBI taxonomy): Eukaryota > Metazoa > Chordata > Mammalia > Rodentia > Heteromyidae > Perognathus > Perognathus longimembris. Next base: position 11,996 of record NW_025958668.1, on the reverse strand, counting down.
GAGTGCATTCGGGCGCTCTCGCTTTCTCCACTTTACAATTTTTTTGTTATTATTTATCTATTCCTGAGAGTTTATCTTATTTTTTATTTTTTTATTTAAATGAAGTCGACCAGTTGCCGGCCCTTCCTTCCATTATCCGTCACCGAGACAAACTGAACAAAGTTCTGAGGTCGACCTTGTAAAGATAAGGATTCAGGTCTGTCTGCTGGTTACCTTTGCTCCTGCGCGCACTGCCCTTGTCTCCACATTTATGTGTTTGTTTGTTTGTCTATCTAATCTTTTGGGTTTTTATTTCTAATGAGGTCGACCAGTTGTCTTTTTATTATTTTTTTTACTACGCATCAAGCTGCGCTGCTTGTCTTTGCTCCTGTGTGCTCGCGCACTCTCGCCTTTTCCACTTATTTTTATTTTTGATTTATTTTTGATTTATTTTGTGAATTTTTAAAAAAAATACGCATCGTGCTGTGCTGTTTGTGTTCGCTTGAGTGCATTCGCGCGCTCTCGCTTTCTCCACTTTACAATTTTTTGTTATTATTTATCTATTCCTGAGAGTTTATCTTATTTTTTATTTGTTTATTTAAATGAAGTCGACCAGTTGCCTGCCCTTCGTTCCATTATCCGTCACCGAGACAAACTGAACAAAGTTCTGAGGTCGACCTTGTAAAGATAAGGATTCAGGTCTGTCTGCTGTTTACCTTTGCTCCTGCGTGCACTGCCCTTCTCTCCACATTTATGTGTTTGTTTGTTTGTCTATCTAATCTTTTGGGTTTTTATTTCTAATGAGGTCGACCAGTTGTCTATTTATTATTTTTTTTACTACGCATCAAGCTGCGCTGCTTGTCTTGGCTCCTGTGTGCTCGCGCACTCTCGCCTTTTCCACTTATTTATATTTTTGATTTATTTTGTCAATTTTTAAAAAAAATACGCATCGTGCTGTGCTGTTTGTGTTTGCTTGAGTGCATTCGCGCGCTCTCGCTTTCTCCACTTTACAATTTTTTTGTTATTATTTATCTATTCCTGAGAGTTTATCTTATTTTTTATTTGTTTATTTAAATGAAGTCGACCAGTTGCCTGCCCTTCCTTCCATTATCCGTCACCGAGAAAAACTGAACAATGTTCTGAGGTCGACCTTGTAAAGATAAGGATTCAGGTCTGTCTGCTGTTTACCTTTGCTCCTGCGCGCACTGCCCTTCTCTCCACATTTAGGTGTTTGTTTGTTTGTCTATCTAATCTTTTGGGTTTTTATTTCTAATGAGGTCGACCAGTTGTCTATTTATTATTTTTTTACTACGCATCAAGCTGCGCTGCTTGTCTTTCCTCCTGTGTGCTCGCTCACTCTCGCCTTTTCCACTTATTTTTATTTTTGATTTATTTTTTATTTATTTTGTCAATTTTTAAATAAAATACCCATCGTGCTGTGCTGTTTGTGTTTGCTTGAGTGCATTCGCGCGCTCTCGCTTTCTCCACTTTACAATTTTTTGTTATTATTTATCTATTCCTGAGAGTTTATCTTATTTTTTATTTGTTTATTTAAATGAAGTCGACCAGTTGCCTGCCCTTCCTTCCATTATCCGTCACCGAGACAAACTGAACAAAGTTCTGAGGTCGACCTTGTAAAGATAAGGAATCAGGTCTGTCTGCTGTTTACCTTTGCTCCTGCGCGCACTGCCCTTCTCTCCACATTTATGTGTTTGTTTGTTTGTCTATCTAATCTTTTGGGTTTTTATTTCTAATGAGGTCGACCAGTTGTCTATTTATTACTTTTTTTACTACGCATCAAGCTGCGCTGCTTGTCTTTGCTCCTGTGTGCTCGCGCACTGTCGCCTTTTCCACTTATTTATATTTTTGATTTATTTTTGATTTATTTTGTCAATTTAAAAAAAAAATACGCATCGTGCTGTGCTGTTTGTGTTTGCTTGAGTGCATTCGCGCGCTCTCGCTTTTTAAACTTTACAATTTGTTTGTTATTATTTATCTATTCCTGAGAGTTTATCTTATTTTTTATTTGTTTATTTAAATGAAGTCGACCAGTTGCCTGCCATTCCTTCCATTATCCGTCACCGAGACAAACTGAACAAAGTTCTGAGGTCTGCCTTGTAAAGATAAGGATTCAGGTCTGTCTGCTGTTTACCTTTGCTCCTGCGCGCACTGCCCTTCTCTCCACATTTATGTGTTTGTTTGTTTGTCTATCTAATCTTTTGGGTTTTTATTTCTAATGAGGTCGACCAGTTGTCTATTTATTATTTTTTTACTACGCATCAAGCTGCGCTGCTTGTCTTTGCTCCTGTGTGCTCGCGCACTCTCGCCTTTTCCACTTATTTTTATTTTTGATTTATTTTGTCAATTTAAAAAAAATACGCATCGTGCTGTGCTGTTTGTGTTCGCTTGAGTGCATTCGGGCGCTCTCGCTTTCTCCACTTTACAATTTTTTTGTTATTATTTATCTATTCCTGAGAGTTTATCTTATTTTTTATTTGTTTATTTAAATGAAGTCGACCAGTTGCCTGCCCTTCCTTCCATTATCCGTCACCGAGACAAACTGAACAAAGTTCTGAGGTCGACCTTGTAAAGATAAGGATTCAGGTCTGTCTGCTGTTTACCTTTGCTCCTGCGCGCACTGCCCTTCTCTCCACATTAATGTGTTTGTTTGTTTGTCTATCTAATCTTTTGGGTTTTTATTTCTAATGAGGTCGACCAGTTGTCTATTTATTATTTTTTTTTACTACGCATCAAGCTGCGCTGCTTGTCTTTGCTCCTGTGTGCTCGCGCACTCTCGCCTTTTCCACTTATTTTTATTTTTGATTTATTTTGTCAATTTAATAAAAAAAATACGCATCGTGCTGTGCTGTTTGTGTTCGCTTGAGTGCATTCGGGCGCTCTCGTTTTCTCCACTTTACAATTTTTTTGTTATTATTTATCTATTCCTGAGAGTTTATCTTATTTTTTATTTTTTTATTTAAATGAAGTCGACCAGTTGCCTGCCCTTCCTTCCATTATCCGTCACCGAGACAAACTTAACAAAGTTCTGAGGTCGACCTTGTAAAGATAAGGATTCAGGTCTGTCTGCTGTTTACCTTTGCTCCTGCGCGCACTGCCCTTCTCTCCACATTTATGTGTTTGTTTGTCTATCTAATCTTTTGGATTTTTATTTCTAATGAGGTCGACCAGTTGTCTATTTATTTTTTTTTTTACTACGCATCAAGCTGCGCTGCTTGTCTTTGCTCCTGTGTGCTCGCGCACTCTCGCCTTTTCCACTTATTTTTATTTTTGATTTATTTTTGATTTATTTTGTCAATTTAAAAAAAAAATACGCATCGTACTGTGCTGTTTGTGTTTGCTTGAGTGCATTCGCGCGCTCTCGCTTTCTCCACTTTACAATTTTTTTGTTATTATTTATCTATTCCTGAGAGTTTATCTTATTTTTTATTTGTTTATTTAAATGAAGTCGACCAGTTGCCTGCCCTTCCTTCCATTATCCGTCACCGAGACAAACTGAACAAAGTTCTGAGGTCGACCTTGTAAAGATAAGGATTCAGGTCTGTCTGCTGTTTACCTTTGCTCCTGCGCGCACTGCCCTTGTCTCCACATTTATGTGTTTGTTTGTTTGTCTATCTAATCTTTTGGGTTTTTATTTCTAATGAGGTCGACCAGTTGTCTATTTATTATTTTTTTTACTACGTATCAAGCTGCGCTGCTTGTCTTTGCTCCTGTGTGCTCGCGCACTCTCGCCTTTTCCACTTATTTTTATTTTTGATTTATTTTGTCAATTTAAAAAAAAATACGCATCGTGCTGTGCTGTTTGTGTTCGCTTGAGTGCATTCGGGCGCTCTCGCTTTCTCCACTTTACAATTTTTTTGTTATTATTTATCTATTCCTGAGAGTTTATCTTATTTTTTATTTGTTTATTTAAATGAAGTCGACCAGTTGCCTGCCCTTCCTTCCATTATCCGTCACCGAGACAAACTGAACAAAGTTCTGAGGTCGACCTTGTAAATATAGGATTCAGGTCTGTCTGCTGTTTACCTTTGCTCCTGCGCGCACTGCCCTTCTCTCCACATTTATGTGTTTGTTTGTTTGTCTATCTAATCTTTTGGGTTTTTATTTCTAATGAGGTCGACCAGTTGTCTATTTATTATTTTTTTTTACTACGCATCAAGCTGCGCTGCTTGTCTTTGCTCCTGTGTGCTCGCGCACTCTCGCCTTTTCCACTTATTTTTATTTTTGATTTATTTTTGATTTAATTTGTCAATTTAAAAAAAAAATACGCATCGTACTGTGCTGTTTGTGTTTGCTTGAGTGCATTCGCGCGCTCCTCGCTTTCTCCACTTTACAATTTTGTTGTTATTATTTATCTATTCCTGAGAGTTTATCTTATTTTTTATTTGTTTATTTAAATGAAGTCGACCAGTTGCCTGCCCTTCCTTCCATTATCCGTCACCGATACAAACTGAACAAAGTTCTGAGGTCGACCTTGTAAAGATAAGGATTCAGGTCTGTCTGCTGTTTACCTTTGCTCCTGCGCGAACTGCCCTTGTCTCCACATTTATGTGTTTGTTTGTTTGTCTATCTAATCTTTTGGGTTTTTATTTCTAATGAGGTCGACCAGTTGTCTTTTTATTATTTTTTTTACTACGCATCAAGCTGCGCTGCTTGTCTTTGCTCCTGTGTGCTCGCGCACTCTCGCCTTTTCCACTTATTTTTATTTTGATTTATTTTTGATTTATTTTGTGAATTTTTAAAAAAAATACGCATCGTGCTGTGCTGTTTGTGTTCGCTTGAGTGCATTCGCGCGCTCTCGCTTTCTCCACTTTACAATTTTTTTGTTATTATTTATCTATTCCTGAGAGTTTATCTTATTTTTTATTTGTTTATTTAAATGAAGTCGACCAGTTGCCTGCCCTTCCTTCCATTATCCGTCACCGAGACAAACTGAACAAAGTTCTGAGGTCGACCTTGTAAAGATAAGGATTCAGGTCTGTCTGCTGTTTACCTTTGCTCCTGCGCGCACTGCCCTTCTCTCCACATTTATGTGTTTGTTTGTTTGTCTATCTAATCTTTTGGGTTTTTATTTCTAATGAGGTCGACCAGTTGTCTATGTATTATTTTTTTTACTACGCATCAAGCTGCGCTGCTTGTCTTTGCTCCTGTGTGCTCGCGCACTCTCGCCTTTTCCACTTGTTTTTATTTTTGATTGATTTATTTTGTCAATTTAAAAAAAAATACGCATCGTGCTGTGCTGTTTGTGTTTGCTTGAGTGCATTCGCGCGCTCTCGCTTTCTCCACTTTACAATTTTTTTGTTATTATTTATCTAATCCTGAGAGTTTATCTTATTTTTTATTTGTTTATTTAAATGAAGTCGACCAGTTGTTTGCCCTTCCTTCCATTATCCGTCACCGAGACAAACTGAACAAAGTTCTGAGGTCGACCTTGTAAAGATAAGGATTCAGGTCTGTCTGCTGTTTACCTTTGCTCCTGCGCGCACTGCCCTTCTTTCCACATTTATGTGTTTGTTTGTTTGTCTATCTAATCTTTTGGGTTTTTATTTCTAATGAGGTCGACCAGTTGTCTATTTATTATTTTTTTACTACGCATCAAGCTGCGCTGCTTGTCTTTGCTCCTGTGTGCTCGCGCACTCTCGCCTTTTCCACTTATTTTTATTTTTGATTTATTTTGTCAATTTAAAAAAAAATACGCATCGTGCTGTGCTGTTTGTGTTCGCTTGAGTGCATTCGGGCGCTCTCGCTTTCTCCACTTTACAATTTTTTTGTTATTATTTATCTATTCCTGAGAGTTTATCTTATTTTTTATTTGTTTATTTAAATGAAGTCGAGCAGTTGCCTGCCCTTCCTTCCATTATCCGTCACCGAGACAAACTGAACAAAGTTCTGAGGTCGACCTTGTAAATATAAGGATTCAGGTCTGTCTGCTGTTTACCTTTGCTCCTGTGCGCACTGCCCTTCTCTCCACATTTATGTGTTTGTTTGTTTGTCTATCTAATCTTTTGGGTTTTTATTTCTAATGAGGTCGACCAGTTGTCTATTTATTATTTTTTTTTACTACGCATCAAGCTGCGCTGCTTGTCTTTGCTCCTGTGTGCTCGCGCACTCTCGCCTTTTCCACTTATTTTTATTTTTGATTTATTTTGTCAATTTAAAAAAAAATACGCATCGTGCTGTGCTGTTTGTGTTCGCTTGAGTGCATTCGGGCGCTCTCGCTTTCTCCACTTTACAATTTTTTTGTTATTATTTATCTATTCCTGAGAGTTTATCTTATTTTTATTTTTTTATTTAAATGAAGTCGACCAGTTGCCGCCCTTCCTTCCATTATCCGTCACCGAGACAAACTGAACAAAGTTCTGAGGTCGACCTTGTAAAGATAAGGATTCAGGTCTGTCTGCTGGTTACCTTTGCTCCTGCGCGCACTGCCCTTGTCTCCACATTTATGTGTTTGTTTGTTTGTCTATCTAATCTTTTGGGTTTTTATTTCTAATGAGGTCGACCAGTTGTCTTTTTATTATTTTTTTTACTACGCATCAAGCTGCGCTGCTTGTCTTTGCTCCTGTGTGCTCGCGCACTCTCGCCTTTTCCACTTATTTTTATTTTTGATTTATTTTTGATTTATTTTGTGAATTTTTAAAAAAAATACGCATCGTGCTGTGCTGTTTGTGTTCGCTTGAGTGCATTCGCGCGCTCTCGCTTTCTCCACTTTACAATTTTTTGTTATTATTTATCTATTCCTGAGAGTTTATCTTATTTTTTATTTGTTTATTTAAATGAAGTCGACCAGTTGCCTGCCCTTCGTTCCATTATCCGTCACCGAGACAAACTGAACAAAGTTCTGAGGTCGACCTTGTAAAGATAAGGATTCAGGTCTGTCTGCTGTTTACCTTTGCTCCTGCGTGCACTGCCCTTCTCTCCACATTTATGTGTTTGTTTGTTTGTCTATCTAATCTTTTGGGTTTTTATTTCTAATGAGGTCGACCAGTTGTCTATTTATTATTTTTTTTTACTACGCATCAAGCTGCGCTGCTTGTCTTTGCTCCTGTGTGCTCGCGCACTCTCGCCTTTTCCACTTATTTTTATTTTTGATTTATTTTGTCAATTTTAAAAAAAAAATACGCATCGTGCTGTGCTGTTTGTGTTTGCTTGAGTGCATTCGCGCGCTCTCGCTTTCTCCACTTTACAATTTTTTTGTTATTATTTATCTATTCCTGAGAGTTTATCTTATTTTTTATTTGTTTATTTAAATGAAGTCGACCAGTTGCCTGCCCTTCCTTCCATTATCCGTCACTGAGACAAACTGAACAAAGTTCTGAGGTCGACCTTGTAAAGATAAGGATTCAGGTCTGTCTGCTGTTTACCTTTGCTCCTGCGCGCACTGCCCTTCTCTCCACATTTATGTGTATGTTTGTTTGTCTATCTAATCTTTTGGGTTTTTATTTCTAATGAGGTCGACCAGTTGTCTATTTATTATTTTTTTTACTACGCATCAAGCTGCGATGCTTGTCTTTGCTCCTGTGTGCTCGCGCACTCTCGCCTTTTCCACTTATTTATATTTTTGATTTATTTTGTCAATTTTAAAAAAAAATACGCATCGTGCTGTGCTGTTTGTGTTTGCTTGAGTGCATTCGCGCGCTCTCGCTTTCTCCACTTTACAATTTTTTTGTTATTATTTATCTAATCCTGAGAGTTTATCTTATTTTTTATTTGTTTATTTAAATGAAGTCGACCAGTTGTTTGCCCTTCCTTCCATTATCCGTCACCGAGACAAACTGAACAAAGTTCTGAGGTCGACCTTGTAAAGATAAGGATTCAGGTCTGTCTGCTGTTTACCTTTGCTCCTGCGCGCACTGCCCTTCTCTCCACATTTATGTGTTTGTTTGTTTGTCTATCTAATCTTTGGGTTTTTATTTCTAATGAGGTCGACCAGTTGTCTATTTATTATTTTTTTTACTACGCATCAAGCTGCGCTGCTTGTATTTGCTCCTGTGTGCTCGCGCACTCTCGCCTTTTCCACTTATTTTTATTTTTGATTTATTTTGATTTATTTTGTCAATTTTAAAAAAAAATACGCATCGTGCTGTGCTGTTTGTGTTTGCGTGAGTGCATTCGCGCGCTCTCGCTTTCTCAACTTTACAATTTTTTTGTTATTATTTATCTATTCCTGAGAGTTTATCTTATTTTTTATTTTTTTATTTAAATGAAGTCGACCATTTGCCTGCCCTTCCTTCCATTATCCGTCACCGAGACAAACTGAACAAAGTTCTGAGGTCGACCTTGTAAAGATAAGGATTCAGTTCTGTCTGCTGTTTACCTTTGCTCCTGCGCGCACTGCCCTTCTCTCCACATTTATGTGTTTGTTTGTTTGTCTATCTAATCTTTTGGGTTTTTATTTCTAATGAGGTCGACCAGTTGTCTATTTATTATTTTTTTACTACGCATCAAGCTGCGCTGCTTGTCTTTGCTCCTGTGTGCTCGCGCACTCTCGCCTTTTCCACTTATTTTTATTTTTGATTTATTTTGTCAATTTAAAAAAAAATACGCATCGTGCTGTGCTGTTTGTGTTCGCTTGAGTGCATTCGGGCGCTCTCGCTTTCTCCACTTTACAATTTTTTTGTTATTATTTATCTATTCCTGAGAGTTTATCTTATTTTTTATTTGTTTATTTAAATGAAGTCGACCAGTTGCCTGCCCTTCCTTCCATTATCCGTCACCGAGACAAACTGAACAAAGTTCTGAGGTCGACCTTGTAAATATAAGGATTCAGGTCTGTCTGCTGTTTACCTTTGCTCCTGCGCGCACTGCCCTTCTCTCCACATTTATGTGTTTGTTTGTTTGTCTATCTAATCTTTTGGGTTTTTATTTCTAATGAGGTCGACCAGTTGTCTATTTATTATTTTTTTTTACTACGCATCAAGCTGCGCTGCTTGTCTTTGCTCCTGTGTGCTCGCGCACTCTCGCCTTTTCCACTTATTTTATTTTTGATTTATTTTGTCAATTTAAAAAAAAATACGCATCGTGCTGTGCTGTTTGTGTTCGCTTGAGTGCATTCGGGCGCTCTCGCTTTCTCCACTTTACAATTTTTTTGTTATTATTTATCTATTCCTGAGAGTTTATCTTATTTTTTATTTTTTTATTTAAATGAAGTCGACCAGTTGCCTGCCCTTCCTTCCATTATCCGTCTCCGAGACAAACTTAACAAAGTTCTGAGGTCGACCTTGTAAAGATAAGGATTCAGGTCTGTCTGCTGTTTACCTTTGCTCCTGCGCGCACTGCCCTTGTCTCCACATTTATGTGTTTGTTTGTTTGTCTATCTAATCTTTTGGGTTTTTATTTCTAATGAGGTCGACCAGTTGTCTTTTTATTATTTTTTTTACTACGCATCAAGCTGCGCTGCTTGTCTTTGCTCCTGTGTGCTCGCGCACTCTCGCCTTTTCCACTTATTTTTATTTTTGATTTATTTTTGATTTATTTTGTGAATTTTTAAAAAAATACGCATCGTGCTGTCCTGTTTGTGTTCGCTTCAGTGCATTCGCGCGCTCTCGCTTTCTCCACTTTACAATTTTTTGTTATTATTTATCTATTCCTGAGAGTTTATCTTATTTTTTATTTGTTTATTTAAATGAAGTCGACCAGTTGCCTGCCCTTCCTTCCATTATCCGTCACCGAGACAAACTGAACAAAGTTCTGAGGTCGACCTTGTAAAGATAAGGATTCAGGTCTGTCTGCTGTTTACCTTTGCTCCTGCGTGCACTGCCCTTCTCTCACATTTATGTGTTTGTTTGTTTGTCTATCTAATCTTTTGGGTTTTTATTTCTAATGAGGTCGACCAGTTGTCTATTTATTATTTTTTTTACTACGCATCAAGCTGCGCTGCTTGTTTTTGCTCCTGTGTGCTCGCGCACTCTCGCCTTTTCCACTTATTTTTATTTTTGATTTATTTTGTCAATTTTAAAAAAAAATACGCATCGTGCTGTGCTGTTTGTGTTTGCTTGAGTGCATTCGCGCGCTCTCGCTTTCTCCACTTTACAATTTTTTTGTTATTATTTATCTATTCCTGAGAGTTTATCTTATTTTTTATTTGTTTATTTAAATGAAGTCGACCAGTTGCCTGCCCTTCCTTCCATTATCCGTCACTGAGACAAACTGAACAAAGTTCTGAGGTCGACCTTGTAAAGATAAGGATTCAGGTCTGTCTGCTGTTTACCTTTGCTCCTGCGCGCACTGCCCTTCTCTCCACATTTATGTGTATGTTTGTTTGTCTATCTAATCTTTTGGGTTTTTATTTCTAATGAGGTCGACCAGTTGTCTATTTATTATTTTTTTTACTACGCATCAAGCTGCGATGCTTGTCTTTGCTCCTGTGTGCTCGCGCACTCTCGCCTTTTCCACTTATTTATATTTTTGATTTATTTTGTCAATTTAAAAAAAAATACGCATCGTGCTGTGCTGTTTGTGTTTGCTTGAGTGCATTCGCGCGCTCTCGCTTTCTCCACTTTACAATTTTTTTGTTATTATTTATCTAATCCTGAGAGTTTATCTTATTTTTTATTTGTTTATTTAAATGAAGTCGACCAGTTGTTTGCCCTTCCTTCCATTATCCGTCACCGAGACAAACTGAACAAAGTTCTGAGGTCGACCTTGTAAAGATAAGGATTCAGGTCTGTCTGCTGTTTACCTTTGCTCCTGCGCGCACTGCCCTTCTCTCCACATTTATGTGTTTGTTTGTTTGTCTATCTAATCTTTTGGGTTTTTATTTCTAATGAGGTCGACCAGTTGTCTATTTATTATTTTTTTACTACGCATCAAGCTGCGCTGCTTGTCTTTGCTCCTGTGTGCTCGCGCACTCTCGCCTTTTCCACTTATTTTTATTTTTGATTTATTTTGTCAATTTAAAAAAAAATACGCATCGTGCTGTGCTGTTTGTGTTCGCTTGAGTGCATTCGGGCGCTCTCGCTTTCTCCACTTTACAATTTTTTTGTTATTATTTATCTATTCCTGAGAGTTTATCTTATTTTTTATTTGTTTATTTAAATGAAGTCGACCAGTTGCCTGCCCTTCCTTCCATTATCCGTCACCGAGACAAACTGAACAAAGTTCTGAGGTCGACCTTGTAAATATAAGGATTCAGGTCTGTCTGCTGTTTACCTTTGCTCCTGCGCGCACTGCCCTTCTCTCCACATTTATGTGTTTGTTAGTTTGTCTATCTAATCTTTTGGGTTTTTATTTCTAATGAGGTCGACCAGTTGTCTATTTATTATTTTTTTTTACTACGCATCAAGCTGCGCTGCTTGTCTTTGCTCCTGTGTGCTCGCGCACTCTCGCCTTTTCCACTTATTTTTATTTTGATTTATTTTGTCAATTTAAAAAAAAAATACGCATCGTGCTGTGCTGTTTGTGTTCGCTTGAGTGCATTCGGGCGCTCTCGCTTTCTCCACTTTACAATTTTTTTGTTATTATTTATCTATTCCTGAGAGTTTATCTTATTTTTTATTTTTTTATTTAAATGAAGTCGACCAGTTGCCTGCCCTTCCTTCCATTATCCGTCTCCGAGACAAACTTAACAAAGTTCTGAGGTCGACCTTGTAAAGATAAGGATTCAGGTCTGTCTGCTGTTTACCTTTGCTCCTGCGCGCACTGCCCTTGTCTCCACATTTATGTGTTTGTTTGTTTGTCTATCTAATCTTTTGGGTTTTTATTTCTAATGAGGTCGACCAGTTGTCTTTTTATTATTTTTTTTACTACGCATCAAGCTGCGCTGCTTGTCTTTGCTCCTGTGTGCTCGCGCACTCTCGCCTTTTCCACTTATTTTTATTTTTGATTTATTTTGTCAATTTTAAAAAAAAATACGCATCGTGCTGTGCTGTTTGTGTTTGCTTGAGTGCATTCGCGCGCTCTCGCTTTCTCCACTTTACAATTTTTTTGTTATTATTTATCTATTCCTGAGAGTTTATCTTATTTTTTATTTGTTTATTTAAATGAAGTCGACCAGTTGC